>NC_041388.1:414816061-414968528 GCF_002162155.2 Triticum dicoccoides | reverse complement strand
CGCCGCCGGGCCGCGCCTCGCCGCCCCGGCCTCTCCGCCGCGCCGCTCCGCCATCGTCCTCCTCCTCCGGCCGGCGACCTCGCCGACCCCGCCGACATCCGCAAGCTCCGGCCACCACGAGCTCCTCTGGTGAACAGTAACTCTGGCTGGTGAACCTCGACTTCCGCGCCAGATCTGGATCTGGGACGAGGGTTGACTTTTTCACTCCGAACCCTAGTATTTTTGCATACTTTGCCATGCCATAACTCTGCATCCGTAGCTCCGATTCGTCGTGTAGCATATCAAAATGTTCGTCTCGACGAGTACGTCATTTCATCTCATTGCATCATTTTCATTTGAGCTCATCTTGATGCCCGAAATGCTGTTGAAAGAGGGCTATGTGATGATTATGTCAGATCGATTTCAGCAAATGGCCTTTTGTCATTTTTGCCATGATTAATGTGTGCATGCTATGATCCTGAGCTCTGCATGTGTTTTGTTATATGCCATGCCATCTTTACAGGGGTGTATGCCATGTATTTTTGTGATCTCTGTGGTGACCAGCACAAGCATGCAAAATAGCTTACTCGATGATGGTGATTTCAGGGACTTAGAATTTCACTAAGTCCTTGTCCTGTTATTATTTTTATGCCATATGTTCATGATGTTTCCTAGTGATCCGTGCCTCTTTTGAGGATGATCAGTAAGGATGTTTTGTTAATATTGTGGTGCTATATCCATCCATGTCTTTGTTTGCAATTATGGAGCATACTAGCTTGAGTCAATCGAGCTCTAGTTTTGCTATAAAATGTTCCTGGCAGATTGTTAACATGTTTTGCAATTTTGCCAAGCTTGTTGTTGTTGATCCGTGCATACTATGATGTTGTTCTTGCCATGTCTAGCTTCTATCCCATGTCTTCTTGATGGGTGTATGCTTAGCTTGTCATGCAATGCCTCGTAGTGAGTGCATCGAGCTCGTAAACGTGCCTACTTGTTAACTGTTTTGCATGCTCCTGTTTTTCACCAAGTCTGAATCTGTTTATGTTTTTGCTATGTTCACATGCTTGCAATTGTATTTTATGATCCCTTTTGGCTCAAGGTCATTAAGGGACTTTTGTTATGTGCTTAGAGTAGCTTCATTTCATGCCTTTCTTTGCCATGATATGTTCCTGTAGCATGTAGTTTTCATGCTCTAAAGATTGCTTCCTGATGATAAATTCCTGATTTGTTGTTATTTAACCAAGTCTGGAACCTGTTATCTTTTGCTCTTTTGCCATGCTTGTTTGTACCTGTTATTGAGTGAACTAGCCATCGCTTAGTGTTCATCTTTTGTCAAGCATCATGAGTGAATCCCTGCCATGTATTTGTTGTCATGTTTGAGTGCTGTAGCATATTTATCTTGATGCATTTAGATGGCTACTTGCTGTTTATCGCAGACCGGTGCCATATTTATTTTGCTTGCCATTTCCAAAGCATGCATCCGATTCCGGTGATCTTTATATTGATTTCAATTGAAATCAACTCCTTTTTCCAGTGGCACTCTTGGGTTTCCAATTTGAGGCCAGGTTCATTCATTCCTTTCCAAATCTTGCATATGCATCGCATACCGCATCCCGCATATCATGCCATGTTTGCATCATGTTGCTTGAGCTTTGCACGTGGTTGATTGTGCTCCTTTTGCTTGTTGTTCTTGTTTGGTAGAGCCGGGAGACGAGTTCGTGAACGAGGAGCCCGTTGAGTTCGCTTACGAGGATCAATGCAACTCTGAGAACTTTGAAGGCAAGATGACCATACCCTGGAAATCACTTCTATCTTTACTTGCTAGATGCTCGCTCTTTTGCTACGCCTATGCTACGATACCTACCACATGCTTATCATGCCTCCCATATTGCCATGTCAAACCTCTAACCCACCACGCCCTAGCAAACCGTTGTTTGGCTATGTTACAGCTTTGCTCAGCCCCTCTTATAGCGTTGCTAGTTGCAGGTGAAGATTGGAGATCGTTCCTTGTTGGAACATGTTTATCGTTGGGATATCATAATATTATCTTGTCTATCTTAATGCACCTATATACTTGGTAAAGGGTGGAAGGCTCGACCTTATGCCTAGTGTTTTGTTCCACTCTTGCCGCCCTAGTTTCCGTCATATCAGTGTTATGTTCCCGGATTTTGCGTTCCTTACACGGTTGGGTTATAATGGGAACCCCTTGACAGTTCGCCTTGAATAAAACTCTTCCAGCATGGCCCAAAATTAGTTTTACCATTCGCCACCTAGCCTCTTTTTCCCTTGGGTTCCGCGGACTCAAGGGTCATCTTTATTTAAACCCCCGGGCCAGTGCTCCTCTGAGTGTTGGTCCAACCTGTCAGCTGCCAGTGGCCACCAGGGGCAACTCTGGGCTGGCCTACCGGAACCTTGGACAATCCAGTGTGCCCTGAGAACGAGATATGTGCAGCTCCTATTGGGATTTGTCGGCACATTCGGGCGGCTTTGCTGGTTTAGTTTTACCATTGTCGAGGATGTCTTGTAACCGGGATGCCGAGTCTGATCGGATTGTCTTGGGAGAAGGAATATCCTTCGTTGACCGTGAGAGCTTGTGATGCGCTAAGTTAGGACTCCCCTGCAGGGATTTGAACTTTCGAAAGTCGTGCCCGTGGTTATGGGCAGACGGGAATTTGTTAATGTCCGGTTATAGATAACCTGAAACTTAACTTAATTAAAATGCATCAACTGCGTGTGTAACCGTGATGGACTCTTCTCGGCGGAGTCCGGGAAGTGGACACGGTGTTGGAGTAATGCTTGACATAGGTTGTTCTAGGATCACTTCTTGATCATAGTTGTTCGACCGTGCTTTTGCCTTCTCTTCTCGCTCTCTTTTGCGAATATGTTAGCCACCATATATGCTAGTCGCTTGCTGCAGCTCCACATCATACCTTTACTTTACCTATAAGCTTAAATAGTCTTGATCGCGAGGGTGCGAGATTGCTGAGTCCCCGTGACTCACAGTTTACGTCCAAAACCAGATGCATGGACCGATGATACCGTTCCAGAGGATATAACCGAGCTCAAGTGGGAGTTCGATGAAGACTCTCATCGTTACTATGTGTCTTTCCCAGATGATCAGTAGTGGTGCCCAGTTAGGGCGATCGGGGACTTTGTCGCATTTGGGGGTTGATATTTATTTTGGTTCCGTAATCGGACCCTGAGTGTATTGGATGAATGTAATGACTTATTTATGTATTTGTGTGACATGGCGAGTGTAAGCCAACTATGTACCTTTCCCCTTTATTTATGTACATGGGTTGTTTGCGAAGATTACCTCACTTGCGACATTGCTTTCAATGTGGTTATGCCTCCAAGTCGTGCTTCGACACGTGGGAGATATAGCCGCATCGAGGGCGTTACAAGTTGGTAATTAGAGCCTTCCCTAACCTTAGGAGCCCCCTGCTTGATCGAATCGTTGACGTTGTTGAGTCTAGAAAAATGTTTTGAGTCATTTAGGAATTATATATCGGAGAGTTAGGAATTCTTTTTACTCCTCAGTCCCTTTGTCGCTCTGGTGAGGCATCCCGACGTAGAGTTTTGACTCTTCTCTTCTCAAGTTTCATTAAAAAAAATTAGGATCACACGGGTATCTTGGAATCGTTCCGATGGTTTTATGGCGAGAACATTGTTCTTGGTGCCTCCTGACATTTAGGGGTTGTGGCAGTGTCCCAGGGAGTTGAGCTCCAACGTGTTGTCGTCACAATTTTATCGTTGAGATTCTGGAATACCTGAGTTTCGCCGACATCGAAAATCTCTTTTATGCAGTTGTTGGTGAGATAACCTCGACGCCACCCATTACTGGGGCGGGAGTTCGGGAGTATTGCCATAACTTGTATAACGGATGCTTTTCGAAGGTTGAGGTAAATGATTTCCGAAGGTTTCTTGGTTATGTGTTGAAGGATGGATACAACTGGATGTAGGATTTGCTAGCTTTGGGTGAGATATTATGCTTCCCCTGTATCCCCAACACCTGATTGCATAACTGGAAAGGTTCGGGAGTTTCATAGGTGGGAATTCTTGTAGCTCTAGTTCTTCTTCCGTGGATATTTGGTTTGGGATTGGGTAATCCTCACCAAGTATTTGTTCTTGTCCGTACCTTGTTGTTTTATTCTTCTTCCTCTATCTAAGTGGCTTCTCAATTTATGGAAATGTGACCATTGCAATTAGAATTCATTCGTTCATTTTGTTTGGATGTGAAGACTTTATGTTGCAATTTCAATCCGTTTGATTTAGCTTGAATATTTGTCTGTCAAGATGCTAACGGATGTCACCCTCTTCAGGATGGCTCCTGCTAAGGGTCAGAATCAGAATCAGGATCCGCCACCACCACCTCCACCTCTGGAGGCATGGCAAGCTGTGATGGCCGCTACCAATGCAAACACGCGGCTGATCATGCAAATTCTGCAAGAGCGCAACCAAGGCCATGGCAACAATCAGAATTAGTTTGCTACACTCAACCAGTTCCTTGCTAACCAGCCAAAGACCTTCAGCAACTGTGTCGAGGCCTCAGACGCTGATGATTGGCTCGTGGATATATGCAAGCATTTCGAGTGCAGTAACGTCAGGCCTGAGGACTTTGTCAAGTTTGCCTCCTTCCAACTCAAAGACCAAGCTGCAGAATGGTTTCAACAATACAAGGATTCCAGAGAAGGCCATGTGATTACCTGGGATGAATTTCGTTAATACTTCAAAGCTCATCACATTCCTCAGAGTGTTGTTGAAAGCAAGCGTGAGGAATTCCGCAACCTGAAGCAAGGCTCTTTGTCTGTTTACCAGTATAACATGATGTTTCAGAAGCTCGCCAGTTTCGCTAAGCAAGACATCCCTGACGAGAAGAGCATGATATACCAGTTCATGGGTGGTCTCAGAGAAGAACTCTAGCTAGCTCTCGTCCTTTTTGAGCCCAAGAAGTACAATGAATTTTACAACATGGCAATGAAGCAAGAGGCTGCCCAACTGAAGTGCGATGCTTCCAAGAAGCGAGTCAGAGATGCAACTCCTTCTTCCTCAACTCAAGTGGCTAAGCAGCAAAAGTATTGGCTGCCTCCTCCTCCGTCCCGTCAGCCTTATTAGCAGAAGAGAAAAGGTGGCAGTGGATCTTCCCACCCACCCAACCCAGGCTTTCAGAACAAGACTTCGTCTCAAGCTCCAAGATAAAGTGCTCCGTATCACCATCCGCTTTCAGAGGTCACGTGCAACAAGTGTCAGCAGAAGGGTCACTATGCCAACAAATGCTTCAATCAGAGGCGTCTTCCTCCTCCTCCTCCTGTGAGGTCTGCCAGCACCGCAGTGGTCAAGCATAACCCCAAGTTTGCCAAGGTCAACTTGATGAATGCAGCTCAGGTAGAGGACTCGTCAGATGTCATCATGGGTAACCTTCCTGTTAACGATATTCCTGCAAAAGTTCTTTTTGACACTGGTGCATCGCATTATTTCATCTCGAGACCTTTTGCATCTAAGCATGAATTGGCTCTCCAAGTTTTGCCTAGACCGATAGCAATTGTCTCCCCGGTTAAATGCATGAAGGCTAACTCCATGGTTCCGGATGTTACTATCACGTTGGGCGACTACAAGTTTCTGTCTTCTCCTATGGTTCTTGGTGACTCGGATATTGATCTTATTCTTGGAATGGACTGGCTTTCTAAGCACAAGGCTCAGCTTGATTGTGCTGCCAGGCAGATTCAATTGACTCATTCGTCTAAGGATGTAATTGTCTTTGCCGCAAGGGATGATACCATTCGACTGTTTCCTCTCAATGAGAAGGGTGAGCTGGATGCCATTTCTCAAATTCCAGTCGTTTGCGAATATCAAGACGTCTTTCCAGAAGAGCTTCCAGGAATGCCTCCACACCGGCCAATTTAATTTGTCATCGATCTTGAGCCTGGCACGGAACCTGTTTGCAAACGTCCTTACAAGCTTGGACCTGAAGAGTTGAAGGAGCTGAAGAAGCAACTCGATATTCAAGAGCGTATGGGTCTCACCTGACCTAGTTCTTCTCCGTGGGGTTGTGGAGTTATTTTTGTGAAGAAGAAGGATGGAACGGACCGACTCTGTGTTGACTACCATCCATTGAACAAGAAGACCATAAATAACAAGTACCCACTTCCCAACATCAACGAGCTGTTTGAACAACTCAAAGGTGCTCAAGTATTCTCCAAGCTTGATCTCCATATGGGCTATCACTAGATTCGCATTCGTGAACAAGATATCCCCAAGACAGCTTTCAGAACAAGCTATGGTTCATATGAATACACTGTCATGTCTTTTGGCCTCGTCAACGCTCCGCCAACATTCTCTCGCATGATGAACTTCATCTTCAACCCCTAAACAAATGACTTCATCTTGGTCTACCTCGATGACATTTTGGTCTTTTCCAAGAACAAGGAAGATCATGCCAAGCACTTACGCTTGGTGCTGGATAAGCTCAGAGAACATCAGTTCTATACCAAGTTTTCAAAGTGCGAGTTTTGGCTCGATGAGGTTCTCTACCTTGGGCATATCATCTCTGCCAAGGGCATAGCGGTTAATCCTGAGAAGGTGTCTGCAATTGTGAATTGGGAACCACCTCAGAACATGAAGCAACTCCGCGGCTTCCTTGGGCTTGCAAGCTATTGTCGAAGGTTCATTGAGAACTTCTCTAAGATCGCGAAGCCTCTTTCCAACCTTCTCCAGAAGCATGTGAAGTATGTCTGGTCTCCTGAATGTGACATCGCTTTCAACACCCTGAAAGAGAAATTAGTCACTGCTCCAGTTCTGACTCGTCCTGATGAATCCTAACCGTTCGAGGTCTTTTGTGATGCCTCTCTTCAAGGTCTTGGTGCAGTGTTGATGCAAGAGAAGAAAGTTGTGGCCTATACCTGAAGCCCAACGAGAAGAACTACCACACTCATGACCTTGAGTTGGCGGTAGTTGTCCATGCTCTTTTAACTTGGAGACATCTCTTATTGGGAAGAAAAGTGGACATCTTCAATGACCACAAGAGTCTCAAGTACATCTTCACTCAGCCTAATCTCAACCTCAGGCAGACTCGTTGGGTTGAAATGATTCAAGAGTATAATCCGAGTATCGAATATACTCCGGGAAAGGCCAATGTAATTGCTGACGCATTGAGCAGGAAGGCTTACTGCAATAGTTTGATTATCAAGCCTTACCAACCCGAGCTTTGTGAAGCTTTCCGCAAACTCAATCTGCAAGTTGTTCCTCAAGGATTTCTGGCCAACCTCCAAGTCTCTCCTACTTTGGAAGATCAGATTCGCGAGGCTCAACTTCTTGATTCTATGGTGAAGAAGGTGAAGATTGGGATTGCCAAGAGTCAACCCAAGTACAAGTGCTATCGCCTTGATGACAAGGATACTCTATTCTTCGAGGATCGCATTGTTGTGCCTAAAGGTGACCTTCGTAAAGTCATTATGAATGAGGCTCACAATTCACTCCTATCTATCCACCCTATAAGTACAAAGATGTACCAGGACCTCAAGCAGTCGTTTTGGTGGACTCGAATGAAGTGTGAGATTGCTCAGTTCGTGAATGATTGTGATGTCTGCAAAAGAGTGAAGGCAGAACACCAACGACCAGCTGGTCTCCTCCAACCTCTTGCCATTCCAGAATGGAAGTTTGACCACATTGAGATGGACTTCGTGACTGGATTTCCAAAGTCCAAGCGTGGCAATGATGTTATCTTCGTTGTCATTGACAAGCTCACTAAAGTGGCTCGTTTCCTTCCTATCAAAGAATCCATCACAGCAGCTCAATTGGCAGAGCTATATACCTCCCGGATTGTCTCCTTGCACGGCATTCCGCAGTTGATATCTTTAGATCATGGCAGCATCTTCACCTCCAAGTTTTGGGATTCTTTTCAGAAGGCCATGGGCACCAACATCCATTTTAGCACAACTTTTCATCCTCAAACTAGTGGCCAAGTCGAGCGTGTCAATCAGATTCTTGAAGATATGCTCAGGGCTTGCATCATCTCTTTTGGTATGAAGTGGGAAGATTGTCTTCCATATGTCGAGTTCTCCTACAACAACAGTTTCCAAGCGAGTTCGGGCAAGGCCCCATTTGAAATTCTCTATGGCAGGAAGTGACGTACTCCTCTTAACTGGTCAGAGACTGGTGAACGACAACTTCTTGGAAATGACTTGATCACAGAGGCAAAAGAGATGTGCAAAGTCATTCGTGATAATCTCAAAGTCGCGCAATCGTGCCAAAAGAGCTACTATGATAGTAAGTATCGTGACTTGGCTTTCGAGATCGGAGACCATGTTTACCTCTGCGTCTCTCCAATGAAAGGTAGTCGTCGCTTCGGTATCAAAGGGAAGCTTGCCCCTAGATACGTGGGTCCTTTCAAGATCGTCAGCAAGAGAGGCGATCTCGCCTATCAACTTGAGCTTCCCTCCAACTTTGCAAACGTGCACGGCGTGTTTCACGTCTCTCAACTCCGCAAGTGCTTCAAAACCCCTGACCGCACCGTCAACTTCGAAGACATTGATCTCCAAGAAGACCTATCCTATCGTGAGCACCCCGTTGCTATCCTTGAAGAAGCTGAGCACAAAACTTGCAACAAGTCAATCAAATTCCTCAAAGTCAAGTGGTCACATCATTCCAACCATGAAGCCACCTGGGAACGCGAGGATCACCTCCGTTCTGAGTACCTGGAGTTTTTCCAGTCCTAGATCTCGGGACAAGATCCTTTCGTAGTGGTGGAGTGTTGTAACACCCCGGATGTAATTTACCTCATATGTATCCCAACTCTTGCTGTTTCCGGCACTGAGTTATTTTATTTCATCGTTGTTGGGTTTTTATCTCCGTTTGTTTTGCCTTTGTCATGCATCTCATATCATGTCATCATGTGCATTGCATTTGCATACGTGTTCGTCTCATGCATCCGAGCATTTTCCCTGTTGTCCGTTTTGCATTCCGGCGCTCATATGTCCTCCGGTGGTCCTTTCTACCTCTTTTCGTGTGTGGGGGTTAAACGTTTTTGGATTGGACCGAGACTTGCCATGCGGCCTTGGTTTACTACCGGTAGACCGCCTATCAAGTTTCGTACCATTTGGACTTCGTTTGATACTCCAACAGTTAACCAAGGGACCGAAAAGGCCTCGTGTGTGTTGCAGCCCAACACCTTTCCAAACTGGCCCAAAACCCACCTAAACCCCTTCTATCATCTAGAGCGTTCGATCATGATCATGTGGCCGCAAACCGCACCTCATTTGGAGCTTCCTAGCTCCTCCTACCTATAAAATAGCATCTCCCCCGAAATTTTCGGGTCATTCCACCCCTAACCTAGCTCCCCGCACCTCCGCGCGGCCGGACAATGTCCGCCCGCCGCCGGACATCCCGCCGCTGCCAATCATACGCCGCCACCTATCCCGCGCCAGTTCTCTCTCTCCTCCGGCCCGGCGAGCCCGCGGGAGGCCCGCCCGAGCCGCCTACCAGGCCAGAGGCATCGCGCCCGCCGCCCTTCGCCTCCTGCAGCGCGCCGCCCGCGCCGGCTGCAGCTCCGCCGCGACGCACCTCATCGCTGGCGCGACCCCGCCGCCTCGCCCGCTCGCCGCCGACAGCAGCTCCGGCGCCGCCCGGCCGTGCCTCGCCGCCCTGGCCTCTCCGCCGCGCCGCTCCGCCGTCGTCCTCCTCCTCCGGCCGGCGACCTCGCCGACCCCGCCGACGTCCGCAAGCTCCGGCCGCCATGAGCTCCTCCGGTGAACAGTAACTTCGATCGGTGAACCTCGACTTCCGCGCCAGATCTGGATCTGGGACGAGGGTTGACTTTTTCCCTCCGAACCCTAGTATTTTTGCATACTTTGCCATGCCATAACTATGCATCTGGAGCTCTGATTCATGCGTGTAGCATATCAAAATGTTCGTCTCGACGAGTATATCATTTCATCTCGTTGCATCATTTTCAATTGAGCTCATCTTGATGCCCGAAATGCTGTTGGAAGAGGGCTATGTGATGATTATGTCAGATCTGTTTCAGCAAATGGCCTTTTGTCATTTTTGCCATGATTAATGTGTGCATGCTATGATCCTGAGCTCTGCATGTGTTTTGTTATATGCCATGCCATCTTTACAGGGGTGTATGCCATGTATTTTTGTGATCTCTGTGGTGACGAGCACAAGCATGCAAAGTAGCTTACTCGATGATGGTGATTTCAGGGACTTAGAATTTCACTAAGTCCTTGTCCTGTTATTATTTTTATGCCATATGTTCATGATGTTTCCTAGTGATCCATGCCTCTTTTGAGGATGATCAGTAAGGATGTTTTGTTAATATTGTGGTGCTCTATCCATACATGTCTTTGTTTGCAATTATGGAGCACCCTAGCTTGAGTCAATCGAGCTCTACTTTTGCTATAAAATGTTCCTGACAGATTGTTAACATGTTTTGCAATTTTGCCAAGCTTGTTGTTGTTGATCCATGCATGCTATGATGTTTTTCTTGCCATGTATAATTTCTATGCCATGTCTTCTTGATGGATGTATGCTTAGCTTGTGATGCAATGCCTCGTGGTGAGTGCATCGAGCTCGTAAACATGCCTACTTGTTAACTGTTTTGCATGCTCCAGTTTTTCACCAAGTCTGAATCTGTTTATGTTTTTGCTATGTTCACATGCTTGCAATTGTATTTTATGATCCCTTTTGGCTCAAGGTCACTAAGGGACTTTTGTTGTGTGCTTAGAGTAGCTTCATGCTTGCCTTGCTTTGCCATGATATGTTCCTGTAGCATGTAGTTTTCATGCTCTAAAGATTGCTTCCTGATGGTAAATTCATGATTTGTTGTTATTTCACTAAGTCTGAAACCTGTTATCTTTTGCTCTTTTGCCATGCTTGTTTGTACCTATTATTGAGTGAACTAGCCGTAGCTCAGTGTTCATATTTTGTCAAGCATCATGAGTGGATCCCTGCCATATATTTTGTTGTCATGTTTGAGTACTGTAGCATATTTATCTTGATGCATTTACATGGCTACTTGCTGTTTATCGTAGACCGGTGCCATATTTGTTTTGCTTGCCATTTCCAAAGCGTGCATCTGATTCCGGTGATCTTTATATAAATTTCAATCAAAATCAACTCCTCTTTCCAGTGGCACTCTTGGATTTCCATGTTGAGGCCAGGTTCATTCATTCCTTTCCAAAACATGCATATGCATCGCATACCGCATCCCGCATATCATACCATGTTTTCATCATGTTGCTTGAGCTTTGCACGTGGTTGATTATGCTCCTTTTGCTTGTTGTTCTTGTTTGGTAGAGCCGGGAGACGAGTTCGTGAATGAGGAGCCCATTGAGTTCGCTTACGAGGATCAATGCAACTCTGAGAACTTTGCAGGCAAGATGACCATACCCTCGAAATCACTTCTATCTTTGCTTGCTAGATGCTCGCTCTTTTGCTATGCCTATGCTACGATACCTACCACATGCTTATCATGCCTCCCATATTTCCATGTCAAACCTCTAACCCACCACGCCCTAGCAAACCATTGTTTGGCTATGTTACCGCTTTGCTCAGCCCCTCTTATAGCGTTGTTAGTTGCAGGTGAAGATTGGAGATCGTTCCTTGTTGGAACATGTTTATCGTTGGGATATCATAATATTATCTTGTTTATCTTAATGCACATATATACTTGGTAAAGGGTGGAAGGATTGGCCTTATGCCTAGTGTTTTGTTCCACTCTTGCCGCCCCAGTTTCCGTCATATCGGTGTTATGTTCCCGGATTTTGCGTTCCTTACACGGTTGGGTTATAATGGGAACCCCTTGACAGTTCGCCTTGAATAAAACTCTTCCAGCATGGCCCAACATTGGTTTTACCATTCTCCACCTAGCCTCTTTTTCCCTTGGGTTCCGCAGACTCAAGGGTCATCTTTATTTAAACCCCCGGGCCAGTGCTCCTCTGAGTGTTGGTCCAACCGGTCAGCTGCCGGTGGCCACCAGGGGCAACTCTGGGCTGGCCTACCGGAACCTTGGACAATCCGGTGTGCCCTGAGAACGAGATATGTGCAGCTTCTATCGGGATTTGTCGGCACATTCGGGTGGCTTTGCTGGTTTAGTTTTACCATTGTCGAGGATGTCTTGTAACCGGGATGCCGAGTCTGATCGGATTGTCTTGGGAGAAGGAATATCCTTCGTTGACCGTGAGAGCTTGTGATGGGCTAAGTTCGGACTCCCCTACAGGGATTTGAACTTTCGAAAGCCGTGCCCGCGGTTATGGGCAGATGGGAATTTGTTAATGTTCGGTTGTAGATAACCTGAAACTTAACTTAATTAAAATGCATCAACCGCGTGTGTAACCGTGATGGACTCTTCTTGGCGGAGTCCGGGAAGTGGACACGGTGTTGGAGTAATGCTTGACGTAGGTTTTTCTAGGATCACTTCTTGATCATAATTATTCGACCGTGCTTTTGCCTTCTCTTCTCGCTCTCTTTTGCGAATATGTTAGCCACCATATATGCTAGTCGCTTGCTGTAGCTCCACATCATACCTTTACCTTACCTATAAGCTTAAATAGTCTTGATCGCGAGGGTGTGAAATTGCTGAGTCCCCGTGACTCACAGTTTACGTCCAAAACCAGATGCAGGGACCGATGATACCATTCCAGAGGATATGACCGAGCTCAAGTGGGAGTTCGATGAAGACTCTCATCGTTACTATGTGTCTTTTCCAGATGATCAGTAGTGGTGCCCAGTTGGGGCGATCGGGGACTTTTGTTGCATTTGGGGGTTGATCTTTATTTTGGTTCCTTAGTCGGACCCTGAGTGTATTGGATGAATGTAATGACTTATTTATGTATTTGTCTGACGTGGCGAGTGTAAGCCAACTATGTACCTTTCCCCTTTATTTATGTACATGGGTTGTTTGCAAACAATCCTCACTTGCGACATTGATTTCAATGCGGTTATGCCTCTAAGTCATGCTTCGACACATGGGAGATATAGCCGCATTGAGGGCGTTACAGATGAAATTATTGGTCTTGCTTCTATTGCCGTACCTCCTAGTGATCCTTTAGAACAATATTTGCTAGACCATGAAAACGACATGTTTATGAATGAAAGAAGGGAATTAGATGAAGTATTCTTTAAACAGGAACCTATTCTGAAAAATAATTTACCTGTTGAAATCCTAGGGGATCCTCCTCCACCCAAGGGTGATCCCGTATTTGAGCTTAAACCGTTACCTGATACTCTTAAATATGCTTATCTTGATGAGAAAAAGATATAGCATGTTATTATTAGTGCTAACCTTTCAGAACATGAAGAAGAGAGATTATTGAAAACTCTGAAGAAGCACTGTGCTGCTATTGGGTATACTCGTGATGATATTAAGGTCATTAGTCCCACTCTATGTCAACATAAAATTAATTTGGAAGAAGATGCTAAACCAGTTCATGATCATCAACGCCGGCTGAATCCTAAAATCAAAGAAGTGGTAAGAAAGGAGATACTAAAGCTCCTTGAGGTAGGTATAATTTATCCCGTTGCTGATAGTCAGTGGGTAAGCTCTGTCCATTGTGTCCCTAAGAAGGGAGGTATTACTGTTGTTCCTAATGATAAAGACGAATTGATTCCTCAAAGAATTATTACAGGTTATAGGATGGTAATTGATTTCCGAAAATTAAATAAGGCTACTAAAAAGGATCATTACCCCTTACCTTTTATCGATCAAATGCTAGAAAGATTGTCCAAACATACACATTTTTGCTTTCTAGATGGTTATTCTGGTTTCTCTCAAATACCTGTGTCAGCCAAAGATCAATCAAAGACTACTTTTACATGCCCTTTTGGTACTTTTGCTTATAGACGTATGCCTTTTGGTTTATGTAATGCACCTGCTACCTTTCAAAGATGCATGATGGCTATATTCTCTGACTTTTGTGAAAAGATTTGTGAGGTTTTCATGGACGACTTTTCCGTCTATGGATCTTCTTTTGATGATTGCTTGAGCAACCTTGATCAAGTTTTGCAGAGATGTGAAGAAACTAATCTTGTCTTGAATTGGGAAAAGGGCCACTTTATGGTTAATGAAGGTATTGTCTTGGGGCATAAAGTATCTGAAAGAGGTATTGAAGTTGATAAAGCCAAGGTTGATGCTATTGAAAAGATGCCATGTCCCAAGGACATCAAAGGTATAAGAAGTTTCCTTGGTCATGCCGGTTTTTATAGGAGGTTCATTAAGGACTTCTCAAAAATTTCTCGGCCTCTGACTAATTTATTACAAAAGGATATACCATTTGTCTTCGATGATGATTGTGTAGAAGCATTTGAAATACTTAAGAAAGCATTGATTTCTGCACCTATTGTTCAGCCACCTAATTGGAATTTACCCTTTGAAATTATGTGTGATGCTAGTGATTACGCTATAGGTGATGTTCTAGGACAAAGAGTTGATAAGAAACTAAATGTTATTCAATATGCTAGTAAAACTCTAGACAATGCTCAAAGAAATTATGCTACTCTGGAAAAGAATTCTTAGCAGTTGTATTTGCTTGTGATAAGTTCAGACCTTATATTGTTGATTCTAAAGTAACTATTCACACTGATCATGCTGCTATTAAATATCTTATGGAAAAAAAAGATGCTAAACCTAGACTTATTAGATGGGTTCTCTTGCTACAAGAACTTGACTTACATATTGTTGATAGAAAGGGAGCTGAGAACCCCGTTGCAGACAACTTGTCTAGGTTAGAAAATGTGCTTGATGACCCACTACCTATTGATGATAGCTTTCCTGATGAGCAATTAAATGTCATAAATGCTTCTCATGCTGCTCCATGGTATGCTGATTATGCTAATTACATTGTTGCTAAGTTTATACCACCTAGTTTCACATACCAGCAAAAGAAAAAGTTCTTCTATGATTTGAGGCATTACATTTGGGATGACCCACATCTTTATAAAGAAGGAGTGGATGGTGTTATTAGACGTTATGTACCTGAGCATGAACAGGAACAGATCCTACGCAAGTGTCACTCCGAAGCTTATGGAGGACACCATGCTGGAGATAGAACTGCACATAAGGTACTGCAATCTGGTTTTTATTGGCCTACTCTCTTCAAGGATGCCCATAAGTTTTTCTTATCTTGTGATGAATGTCAAAGAATTGGTAATATTGGTAGACGTCAAAAAATGCCTATGAACTATTCACTTGTTATCGAACCATTTGATGTTTGGGGCTTTGACTATATGGGACCTTTTCCTTCCTCTAATGGTTATACACATATTTTAGTTGCTGTTGATTAAGTTACTAAGTGGGTAGAAGCTATTCCAACTAGTAGTGCTGAATATAACACTTCTATTAAAATGCTTAAAGAAGTTATTTTTCCAAGATTTGGAGTCCCTAGATATTTAATGACTGATGGTGGTTCACATTTTATTCATGGTGCTTTCCGTAAAATGCTTACTAAATATGATGTTAATCATAGAATTGCATCTCCTTATCACCCTCAATCTAGTGGTCAAGTAGAATTGAGTAATAGAGAACTCAAATTAATTTTGCAAAAGACTGTTAATAGGTCTAGAAATAATTGGTCCAAGAAACTAGATGATGCATTATGGGCCTATAGAACTGCATATAAAAATCCTATGGGTTTGTCTCCGTATAAAATGGTTTATGGAAAAGCATGTCACTTACCTCTCGAACTAGAACACAAGGCATATTGGGCTATTAAAGAACTTAATTATGATTTTAAACTTGCCTGTGAGAAGAGGTTATTTGATATTAGCTCACTTGATGAATGGAGAACCCAAGCCTACGAAAATGCCAAGTTGTTTAAAGAAAAAGTTAAAAGATGGCATGACAAATGGATACAAAAGCGTGAGTTTAATGTAGGTGATTATGTATTGCTATACAACTCTCGTTTAAGATTTTTTGCAAGAAAACTTCTCTCTAAATGGGAAGGTCCTTACGTTATCGAGGAGGTCTACCGTTCCGGTGCCATAAAAATCAACAACTTCGAAGGCACAAATCTGAAGGTGGTGAACGGTCAAAGAATCAAACATTATATCTTAGGTAATCCCATAAATATTGAAACCAATATTATTGAAACCGTAACCCCGGAGGAATACATAAGGGACACTTTTCGGAATGTTCCAGACTCCTAAAAGGAATAGGTATGTGGTACGGTAAGTAAATCGACTCCAAAACAATTTTAAGGCAATATTTCTCCGTTTTGGAATATTTAGAAAAATAGAAAAATAAGCAGTAGTCCGGGAAAGACACGAGGGATCCACGAGGGTGGAGGGCGCGCCCTACCCTACTGGGCGCGCCCCCTACCTCGTAGGCACCTCGTGTGCTCTCCGGACTCCATTTTCGTACACGTTACGTATTTTGGTCGGTAAAAATTCATGATATAACCTCCCGGGGGTTTTGACTCCTGTATCATGCAAAAATCTCCTGTCTTTGTTTCTAGCTGTTTTTCTGACAGATCTAGATTATCATGGCATCTCCAAGTGCTCTCAAGGACAAGTTCTTTGAGAAGGTCATCAACCCTTACCTCGCGGAGGTGCAGTGACACCCTCAAACCATTGAGATGTGGGATGGGTTGCTGCACATCCGTGATGCTGAGGGACCGAAGGGGACCGGAAGCGTGGAGACGAGGCTCGAAGCAATGGAGCAACAAGTTTTCAAGTGTCAGGGGATGGTGGAGCGTGGACTCAACTCCAACCACATGATGATCGCAGAATCCACCAACAAACACAAGCTGGATGCCGACAACATCGGGGAGACCATCTTCAAGCTTCATGAGAAAATTGAGCACCTTTGAGGATGAATATATATTCAAAAGGATGAGTATGGCTGAAGATTTGAGGATCCCCATCTCCCTGTTCTCCTCCCTCCCGCAGCGCCGCACACATTCAGCGCCAGCGCCCGAAACCTCTCTCCCCCATCGATCCCTTCCTCCCTCCTGTGCTTGCGCCATCAGAGAGAGACAGGGAGAGAGCAGCGCTGCACCCCTCGTCCCGATCCATGGATCTCCTTGCTGCGAGCCTACAGCCGCCGCCGTACTGCTGCCGTGTTGCGCCCTGCCTCTGCATTTTCCCCATGGTGCCATGGCCATTCCGATGCTCCGAGCCGCCTCCTTATTCTCTTCCTCGCGCACCCGCGACCATGGCCCCTCGTCATCAAGTTCGCCTGCATGCTCCCTCCTGCTCCTTCGACCTTGCCTTGCTCTGCGACCAGCGCCATCGCCCGCTGCTTGAGGAGCCCCGCCGTGCCAAGTCCCTGTGCTCGCGCCTCCTGCCAGCCGGCCATCTCCGCCGTTCTCCCCCTGGATCCGGCCAGAGCTCGCCTTCCGGCTACAGATCCGCACCTCCCACGCCCATTCCCGGTGCCGCTGAACCGCTGCTTCGTTCATCCTCTCACAAGCCATCATGGCAGGCAGGAACCTTGGCTCCTCTTGCAGCGGATGTGCCCTGCCTAGGCCTCCTGTTCACGTTGACCGGAAGACCGCAAGAGACCTCTCTGTTGCCTATATGCATTGTTGGTCAACAGATTGATGCACGCCAAGTACCAGGTCAAGGAGGACTGCCAAGTTCGTCTTTCGATGTCTCCGAAATCGCCAAGTACCACGATGTCAAGTACCCTGTGGATGCGCCAAGTGCCACGATGTTGCAAGAATGAGACCGACAAGTTCGAATGACCCCAAGTACCACTTCGAAAAAACCGAGTACCATTACCGTCGGACGCTCCAACGACTACAGGCTGAAACGTCAAGTTCCTCGATGAACCGTGTACGACTACCGTTTCCGTGGATTCACCTAAGTACCACGAAATGGAAAACCCTACAAGTTCAACTACAGTTGCCGTGTATGACTACCGTCGCCTCGGAGATGTTGGGTCCATCAAGTTCCTCTTCGAAAAAGTACCACTACTCCCACGATGATACGAGAACAACTACCCTCGTTGAAGGCCGTCAAGTGAACAACTACTGTCGACGTGTACGACGACTTCGTGAATGTGTACCCGACGACCCCGGAGACCTATGTTGCGCCAAGTACCCCCTCGTTAACCCGAACATCTATGAAGCGAGAACGACTACGTCCACTACCTCCGTCGCGAGAACGTCTACTTCCTCTACTTTTCACCGAACGAGATCCATCCCGTTTGCACGCTTCAAAGGTATAACCCCGAGACGACCGCCCGTGCACGTATGAATGCATGTTGGATGAGATGCACCCTTTGTCTGCACTGTGTCCGTATTGTCACTCGTTTCCATGCCACCAACCCATGGGAACCCGGTAGTCGGGAGCACCCCACCATCTTGCTCAACTCGCTCATGCCCCATGTTTTTCACCGGCATCTCAATCGAGTTACCGGAACCGGAACGTTACTGTGGCACCGTTTTGTTATCGTCGCCCTGGCACCCTTTCTTTCCACCACGGTGACAAATGCTTTATAATGCTCATGCCAACTTTTTCATAAAATTGCATAAAACTTGCACACGTCATCCGCATCATGATAATAACATTTAATATGTTTAAAATTGTTGTTTGCATTAAATTGCTAAATGCATATGGGGATTTACCGGAATTGTTGTTTGTTATTTCTGGTCTCATTTAAACTTGCCTAAAGGTTTAGTTTACTTATGCTCCACCTCTTGCCATGTTTAACAACATTTAATATTGTTGGGTACATAACCGAGCGAGAACTAAATAAGTCATGTGGTGTTTCGTCAATATGCAACTCGTTGCATATTGAGCTCCACTTAATTTGTAGGATTGCTTGTGCACTTTGCCATGCCATGCCTCATTAAACCGGACATGCATCATACTTGGTTGTGCATCATGCCATGTTTATGTGATGTTTGTTTACTATGTTGTTTGCTTCTTTCCGGTGTTGCTTCTTCTTGTTAGTTCCGGTAACGTCGCGTTTGTGAGGATCCGTTCGACTACGTCCGTTTGTCTTCTTCATTGGAGATCGTTCCTTGTTGGAACATGTTTATCATTGGGATATCAAAATATTATCTTGTCTATCTTAATGCACCTATATACTTGGTAAAGGGTGGAAGGCTCGACCTTATGTCTGGTGTTTTGTTCCACTCTTGCCACCCTAGTTTCCATCATACCGGTGTTATGTTCCTTGATTTTGCGTTCCTTACACGGTTGGGTTATAATGGGAACCCCTTGATAGTTCGCCTTGAATAAAACTCCTCCAGCAAGGCCCAACCTTGGTTTTACCATTTGCCACCTAAGCCTTTTTCCCTTGGGTTCTGCAGACTCAAGGGTCGTCTTTATTTAAACCCCGGGCCAGTGCTCCTCTGAGTGTTGGTCCAAACTAGAGCACCGTGCAGGGCCATCCCTTGGCAACTTGGGTTACGTCGGCTCCTGTATGCTTAGATTATCCAGTGTGCCCTGAGAACGAGATATGTGCAGCTCCTATCGGGATTTGTCGGCACAGCGGGTGGTCTTGCTGGTCTTGTTTTACCATTGTCAAGATGTCTTGTAACCGGGATTCCGAGTCTGATCGGGTCTTCCTAGAAGAAGGAATATCCTTCATTGACCGTGAGAGATTGTGATGGGCTAAGTTGGGACACCCCTGCAGGGTTTTGAACTTTCTAAAGTCGTGCCCGTGGTTATGGGTAGATGTGAATTTGTTAATATCTAGTTGTAGAGAACTTGACACTTAACTTAATTAAAATGCATCAACCGTGTGTGTGGCCGTGATGGTCTCTTTCTGGCGGAGTCCGGGAAGTGAACACGGTTTTGGAGTTATGTTTGAACGTAAGTAGTTTCAGGATCACTTATTGATCACTTCTAGTTCACGCCCGTGCTTTGCTTCTCTTCTCGCTCTCATTTGCGTAAGTTAGCCACCATATATGCTAGTGCTTGCTGTAGCTCCACCTCACTACCTTTTCCTACCCAAAAGCTTAAATAGTCTTGATCACGAGGGTGTGAGATTGATGAGTCCCCGTGACTCACAGATTACTCCCAAAACCAGTTGCAAGTGCCGATGCTACCAGTGTAGGTGACGCAACCGAGATCAAGGAGGAGCTCGATGAAGATCGTGTGTGTTGTGTTGTTTCGTTTCCAGTTGGTCAGTAGTGGAGCCCAGTCGGGGCGATCGGGGATCTTTTGCATTAGGGGTTGTCTTTCTTTATTTGGTTCCGTAGTCGGACCTTGATTGTATCTGGATGAGGTAATGCTATATTCTTGTATCGTGTGAAGTGGCGATTGTAAGCCAACTCTTTATCTCTTTCTTGTTCAGTACATGGGATGTGTAAACATTACCCCTCTTGCGACATGCCTACAATGCGGTTATGCCTCTAAGTCGTGCTCTGACACGTGGGAGATATAGCCGCATCGTGGGTGTTACAAGTTGGTAATCACAGCCTTCCCCGACTTAGGAGCCCCCTGCTTGATCGAATCGTTGGCGTTGTTGAGTCTAGAAAATTGTTTTGAGTCTTATAGGATTATATATATCGGAGAGTAGGATTCTTTTTACTCCTCAGTCCCTTCGTCGCTCTGGTGAGGCCTCCTGACGTAGAGTTTTGACTCTTCTCTCCTCAAATTTCACTAAAAAAAATTTAGGATCACGCGGGTATCTTGGAATCGTTCAGATGGTTTTGTGATGAGAACATTGTTCTTGGTGCCTCTTGACATTTAGGGGTTGTGGCAGTGTCCCGGGGTGTTGAGCTCCGAGGTGTTGTCGTCACAGTTTTATCGTTGCAGTTCTGGAATACATGAGTTTCGCCGACATCGAAAATCTCTTTTATGCAGTTGTTGGTGAGATAACCTCGACGCCACCCAGTACTGGGGTGAGAGTTCGGGAGTATTGCCATAACTCGTATAACAGATTCTTTTCGAAGGTTGAGGTAATGATTTCCGAAGGTTTCTTGGTTATGTGTTGAAGGATGGATACAGCTGGATGTAGGATTTGTTAGTTTGGGTGAGATATTATGCTTCCCCTATATCCCCAACACCTGATTGCATAACCAGAAAGTTTCGGGAGTTTATAAGTGGGAATTCAAGTAGCTCCTAGGATATCTTTCCGACAGATGTATGATATGAAATTGGGGTTCGACGTCCAGTGGTCCGCCTATCCACGGTTGGTCTTACAGTGCTCTCGTTGTGTCTTAAAGAGTCCTTGGCTATGCTGACTCGGGGATGCTTCGTATGTCATGTGCACTGCCTTGTACATGAGGATGCTGTAGGATCGATCCCATGTGGGCCCCACTACAAAAACTTCGGACGAAATCTCTATCATATGTTTGTTCTGGCTTATTCTGCAAGCCAATCCTTTGTTTTTGTTTTCAGTTGTGGTATTCGAGTTGCTTCAAAGTCAAGTGTTGATTCCATACCTTTCCTAAGCGGTGTTCTCATATTCCTATGTGAATACTAATCCTTCTTGATCATCGAGATTGTCATGTCAATTCTTCCAACGGTGTGCTTCTCTTCAAGTGGATCCAATCATTTTAAGCATCTGCAAGTTCAATTCTAAGTTCTCTCAACGGTGTTCGTTTCGTCCGTCCCAAGTTGTCTTTGTTTTTCCTGCCCTCCCACCCTTTTTCTTAAAGGACTAAGATTCCTTATTCAAGTATCCTTTATTGATGGGAAGTCTATCCATTACTTTCTTTCATTGTTCTTACCCAGTGGTTCTCATGAAGATGCTCCATAAGTTTATCATTCTTCGTTCTCTTTTCTTCTCCGGTGGATCCAATTCAAGCTTTGTTGATCATATCCTTTTTCCTCGTTTCAAATACCTTCTCCTGCCGGTGCACCTCATAATCTTTCACTTCTCGCTATTCATTTGTTCAGAGCGCTGAAGTTATCTCAGAAGGCTCGTCTTTTCATTCAAGATCTGTTCAAACCTATCTCGAGGTTGTTATCTTATTCAAGCCATTTAATTCAACCGGTGCAATCTCCTTTTTCAAGTAATCGTTCAACGGTGTTTTTCTCTTGAGTGGGCCCTAACCCACAGGTCTTTTCCCAGGATCACCTGACTCTTCTATTTTCCCGGAGCTTCCTAAATTCTTTTCAAAGTTTGACATAACAATGAATTATCATCAGTCATATGTCTTTCTCCAAGATCCTTCATATGCTTTCATCGTTGGTTCAACCTTTCTAATTTTCATCCCGGAGTGTCTCAACAACTCATGGTGGTGTTTCTTATCGTCATTCTCAACATTTGAAGACCGAAGAAGAGTTTTTCCTCCAAATCTTATCCGTTCTCTCAAAGATTCGTGATTATAGCGTGATGCCATTCTCTCATAACTACTTTCGATTGTGAGAATTCTTTTCACCCATACGGAGCAATTCAAGATTCTTTCCAGTTTGATTCTCCGAAGGCCATCATTTCGGGATTATTCATTCCAGCTTTCAGCTATTGTTCTCTAAATCTTACCGGTGCATCATTCGAGTATGATCTAATCAGCTCATGATCTCTTCGTTTCACTTGTGTCTAAATTCTCTCAAGTATATTCATTCATTTTTCTAATTCTTCCCGATGTTTCCTTATCTTTTCTTTGTTCATTTCCAATTCTTACGATGGTTTGTCCAAGATTTCTCTTTCCTTGTTATCATATCAATTCATTCGTTGTTTCAATCCTACCGGTGGATCGTTGAAGACATTCCCAAGTTTGCGCTATATCTATCTTAATCCTTTTCACGAGAATAAGTAGTATGCCAAATCCATGTTTTCCATCAATCTAAATTGATGAAGGTTAAGCATAATATAATTCTTATTCTTGTTTTATCGAGTATATTCAATTCCTTACTCCGGAGGTTCATCAAAATTCTTGATTTCTTTTGTTCATCTTTCTTCCCAGAGTTCCAAGCTCTCATCATCACAAAGATCAATCTAATCATTGCAAGGCTTCAACCTTATTCTTTTCATCCTTCATTTCGTTTGATCATTCTTTTACTACCGGAGTTCTTCAGGGAGGCAGTACATGTTGGTTCATCAAGTACTTAATCCCTTCTCGAAGCGTTCATCAAGATTCTTTTCAGAGGAGCAAGCTTTCTTCATCGTGCAATCCGGAGTGCAATTCTTTCTATCTTATCTTTTGAGGTGGTGTCATGACATTCGTGACGATTTGAGTTCGTGTTTCATGATTCAACAATTGTCAAGAATGAGATATTTAAACCCACCAATCTCTTCATTGGAGTTATTTCGGGTTATATTTCACCTAAAGCCTTCCCTAAGGATTGTTGCTATTTATGGTGCTCATAAATGAACCAAGTTCTTCATTTATCCTCCCGGTGAAATAAGTTTCTCGTCTCCTTGTTCATATCAACCCAGTCTTTGGTTTCCATTAGTGGCAGAATTTTACCTCATAATTTTGAGAAGTTTTCCATAAGCCCACTACAAGTTTATTCGTTTCGTTGTTGGTTTTCCAACAACTTCGTTATATCTTTCTTGGAAGGGTGCTTTCCAAGCTCACTTGTGGCAGAAGTTGGCATTTTCTTCTCCATTCTTATTCCAATGATCGATACTCTATTCTTTCTCCCGAAGGCTTTGTGATGTTGCTCTTTTCAATCATCATCTCGAATGGTGAGGATCGTGTTCTTTTCGTGCCTACCCATTCAACCGGAGTGTCGTGTTCTTCATTCAAGTTCTCTTATCTTACCAAGTTTTACCTCCCTTCTCAACCGGAGTGCTGTCCGAATTTGTTCTTCCTTGTTCATCTTTTCTAACGGAGTGTTTTCAACTTTGTTCATCTTCGTTGTTTTCTTTCTTTCAAGTTGTTCAACCTCTCAAGGTTCTTTGGTTTCACTCGTTTGTCAAAGAAGCAACTTAGTTTTACCTCTTCTCTTCCTCTTCCATTTTCCCCGGTGCCATCCTAGATCTCGGGACGAGACCCTCTCGTAGTGGTGGAGTGTTGTGACGCCCCAAGACCGGAGCTTCAGATGCCTTCCAGGGTTTCCGGGTTTCGTTGTGTGATTTGTTTGGTTCATTGCATTCATCATTGCATCATGTGCATTGCATCATGTCATCATGCCATCATGTCATTTTTTAACTCAACTAAATAAATGGCATGGATCTTTGATCCATTTAAACCGAGGGAATTCACATGGTGATTCTCTTTATAACATATGTCCTCCCAATATTATTAGGGAGCTATAAGTAATATTACATTCTTTTGGAATCAACAAAAACATACTTGCTTTTTTCTCTCTTGCCACCTAATCCCTCTTTTCTACTCGAAACCCAATCACTAGCTTCTTTCCTTCGAATCGACCCATTCGTTGCTAGTGACATTTTTCTGTCACATAAAAATGTTCTTTCTTTCCCTATTAATCTTAAACCATGCCTACACCCTCCCTGTCAAATTTCAGCTCTTTTGGGTTTGGTATGGTTGGGTTCAAAAATGGCTCAAGTTTGAATTAAATTCAAACTTGAATTATTTTTCTATCCCTAAAAATTGCCAAACCATTTAATTCTATTTGTGCAATTTCCAGCGCTCCAAGAATATTTTATTTTCTGAGATATTCCATCCCTAACCCTCTCTTTCTATTTTATTTCTTTCTTCTTCTATCTAATTTTCTCTTCTCTATTTGGCTAAGAGAAGAGAGTAGAGAGAGCCTAGCCGAACTGGGTTCCAGCGAGGCCCATCCAGCCGGCAGGCCTCTGGCCACTTCCCCTCCCTGGGCCGGCCTCCAAGGCCCAGTTCCTCCCCTCCTAACCCTAACCCTCTCCCTGGCCCGATCCCCATCTCCCCGTTCTCCTCCCTCCCGCAGCACCGCACACATTCCGCGCCAGCGCCCGGAACCTCTCTCCCCCATCGATCCCTTCCTCCCTCCTGTGCTTGCACCGTCAGAGAGAGACAGGGAGAGAGCAACGCTGCACCCCTTGTCCCGATCCATGGATCTCCTCGCTGCAAGCCTGCAGCCGCCGCCGTACTGCTGTCATGTTGCGCCCTGCCTCTGCATTTTCCCCATGGTGCCATGGCCATTCCGATGCCCCGAGCCGCCTCCCTCTTCTCTTCCTCACGCGCCCGCGACCATGGCCCCTCGTCATCAAGTTCGCCTGCGTGCTCCCTCCTGCTCCTTTGACCTTGCCTTGCTCTGTGACCAGCGCCATCGCCCGCTGCTTCCTGCGTTGAGGAGTCCCGCCGCGTCAAGTCCCTGTGCTCGCGCCTCCTGCCCAGCCGGCCATCTCTGCCGTTCTCACCCTGGATCCGGCCAAAGCTTGCCTTCCGGCTACGGATCCGCACCTCCCGCGCCCATTCCTGGTGCCGCTGGACTGCTGCTTTGTTCATCCTCTCGCAAGCTGTCATGGCAGGCAGGAACCTTGGCTCCTCTTGCAGCCAACGTGTCCTGCCTAGGCCTCCTGTTCACGTTGACCGGAAGACCGCAAGATACCTCTCTGTTGCCTATATGCATTGTTGGTCAACAGATCGATGCACAGGTCAAGGAGGACCGCCAAGTTCATCTTTCGATGTCTCCGAAATCGCCAAGTACCACGACGTCAAGTACCCTGTGGATGCGCCAAGTGCCACGATGTTGCAAGAATGAGACGGCAAGTTAGAATGACCCCAAGTACCACTTCGAAGCAACCGAGTACCATTACCGTCGGACGCTCGAACGACTACAGGCCGAAACGTCAAGTTCCTCGATGAACCGTGTACGACTACCGTTTCCCGTGGATTCATCTAAGTACCACTGTTCGCACACGAACACGTCACCGTGTACCCTCGACGCCGGGGGTGATGCACCGCAGCTCACTTCGAAGGAGACCCGCCGGAAGCGCGGTACGCAAGACAATCCGGCGGGCGCTTTTGAGGACCCGAAACCCCACACGCCTGGGAGGGACCCCGTCAGGGCGCGCGGCGGCTATGGGCTGCCCTAGGTCGACCTGATCTCCCCTAGGGCCTCGAGGTTCGCTGCCCTGCAAATGAAGAACGAATGAAGAACGAGGAAGAAGAAGAACAAGGGAGAGAGATAAAGGTAAAGGTAAAAAGATGATATATTGATAGATCGATTGTGTGTTGTTCAATCGGCCGTCACCCCGTACATATATATATGAGGCGGCTGGACTTCCCGTACAATAAAAGGACTCCGGTCTACGAGGGCCGGAACTTCCGGTCTGGCCCGGAACTTCCGGGCTGAAATTATATCAAGTAGCCCTCTTGCACTGAATCTGCAGGCCGCATACTACTTCGGATGACGATGGTCCCAAAAGCCAAGTTGTAGATCTTGCAATGGAGAAAAACTCTTCAGTTGATCACTTTTTCATCCGAGGTCATCTTGATGTCGAAATCGGCCCTGCAAATATGTAAACAATGTTAAAATTCCAGTCTTCGGGGCGCACCGCATGCAAACTTTCGGTTTAGCCCGGAACCTCCCCGGAAGTTTTGCCCGGAACTTACGGGGCAAACTTATACAACACACTGTTTTGGCTCTAACTTTTGCATACGAACTCCGATTTAGACGTTTTTTATATCGAAATCGATCGCCTCGACGAGGCGAAAACAATCCGTGTAGAAACATTTCTCATATGAGTCCATCTTCGGGGCGTGATCAGCTGAATAGTGTTCTGAATATAAAATCTGAGTACTTCAAACACAACTTCGGCCTTAGAGATGAGACCGGATGGCTATGGCCCAAATATGAAAGTTTCTCCTTTTGATGATACAGAACTTTCTCACTTTGAGCACTTCTCCATTTGAGGTCATCTTAATTAAGTTCTTGGCCGTGTCAAAATCTGGTGTTAACACATGCCCCCCTGTTTTTTGGCAAAGCTTGTGTGCCGAAAAATAACTCGCATACAGCTTGTTCTAAGGACGATGTCAACACTCCATTGGCCATTTTGCATGTTCTTAGGACGATAAGTATATATCGGCCATTGCTTGTTTGAACCTCTTAAGGCAAACTTGGGTGAAAACTTCTCAGCTTCTATAACAATCTGGTGATAAGGTTCCATAGACCAAAACCATCCTCCGAACCATATTACTCTTCCTTTCGCTAGGATTTTGCAGATAATCAAGAATGAACTTCCTCCAATCCTTACTTCGCCTGCATAAAAGTTTCATTAGTGGCCGAAGCGGTGGGCTTCGGTTCGGCCTTACCTATATTGACAAGACCTAGCATCGGCTATTGATAGAAATGTAATACACCATGGTTAACATAGTAGCCGGATGCTTGCTGTGCCAACTCTTTCGAATTGTCATGTCTAGAAATATGAACAATTTTAAAGCAACCCAAGGTAAATCTTGCATCTAGACATACCATAAGATAAACTATAAGTGATTCGTCAAAACGTTGATAACCCTTGGATATTTTTTGCTCTACTAATAATGAATCATCAAAAGCCTCAATATGTATAGCACCTATAGCAAGGCAAAGCTCCAATCCGAATAACAATGCATATTCGTCTTTGATCATTGTGCAAAAATATTTTAAGCGGCATGAGGCTTCACAAAATAGCTTCATATGGAGATAAATAAACAACACCAACACCCTGGCCATTGTTACAAATTTAACCATCAATATATAATCTCCATGGTACTAGAGAGATCAAGCTAAAATCAATATTATGCATGATGTCAATATGATGCTCAATAATAAAATCAACCATGATTTGGCCTTAGGTAAATTCTGAAAACTAACAAGCCAAAGCACACCCAATCAAAACATAAGTTCACTTTGCAATTTTGGTGAATTGGTCTATGCATAATATCCTCAATGGCATCAATTTGACAAATTCCTTTGCAAGCACTTATCTCAATCTCTACTCAAACTAAGGACGGTGTTAGAGTACCACACCGGCCATTCTTACATATATTCTTAGGGCGATAGATAAGTATCGGCCATTACCATGAGTTCCATGTAGAATTCATTCACCAAATCATGTATAGCCGAAATAAACAAATGAAATAGCAATCAAATATTTCGGCCCTTTGGATTAGCAAGAAAAAATGTAGCTAATAAATTGTATAGAGGTTTGGTAATGCCCTCTCATGATGCAGAAAATTATGTCGCTTCCATGGATCAAAATAAATCCAGGGAGGGTAATTTATCATACCTGATGATGAATTCCATGGCAAAGGCATCAATGGTATGGTTGAAAAACCTGGACGATGTGTTGACCGAAGATTTTGATGGGGTGATGCAAACCTTCAGCTTAATTGTTTCTGGTTTCCATCCTTCTCTTTGTTCACTTTTATAACACTTGTTGCAATAGAAGGTTCCACATCATTTTTATTTTGACTGCTCCTCTTGGGAACCCATTCCATGCTCTTCTTTTTCAGCTCTTGTGCACTAAGTTTTTGTAATTCCTTCTTTCGTCAATACGATAAGCCGAGTGGGCACCCCGGCTGTGATTTTGTTTGACAATGGCAATTCTTGTTTTACCTTGTGCACTCTCAACTTCTTTTCTTCGGATTTGTCACTTTGACTCTCGATAATAGGTTGCTTCGTCTCATTGCCTTTAGTAGCCAATGTCAACACTTTAATTGGCTCTTTTTCATTTGAGATCAGTTGTGAAGTAGCACTCTTACGACCATCTCTTTTAACACGGTACACTTGTTTGACCACCTCTTTCTTCTTCTTTGAGCTCCGGACCGATTCCTTATGATTGAAACGGTCTTTAACATATGATTGTTCAAATGTTGATCTTCTCGGAGATGCATAATACTGGTTAGATGGTCTAAAATAAGATGGAGAGTGTGCCCTTGTATCATACCTGTCCCATGATGGATATGGATCTACATGAGCATAGGGATGCATCCACGGCATTGGCACTGACGGCCCAAAATAAGGATATGAATATGTTGCATTAAAATGCTCACTTTGCCAATACCGATCCTCATATTTACGCCTTGGGGGTGATCTTGGTTTCTTTGCATGATTTGCCCGATAAGCATTCTTCTCTTCACTCTTCTTTTGATATTTATCCAATAGTTCAGCGAAGGTGATTTTTGATCTCTTACACTTGCGCTTATTTCGGCCTTTGTTTTCTTTTGGTTTGCTTTCATCGATCATTGGATTTCTTTGTTGCCCCCCAGTCCTTAGCGTCTTCATTGTAGCTTCGATGGAATTCTCACCCTCAAGTTCATGTTCATTGTGATCTTCACCTACTTCTTTACTTGAAAGCTTGATCCCATCACCTGTAGTTTTTACCTTCTCTTTAAATGGATCGTCTTGAAGCAGCCGATGCAAAAACTTTCTGCCATCGGGACCAATCGGAATAGACTGGTCATCTCTTGGTGTCTCAACAAATTTTAATCGTCGTTTATCAATGGCCGATTGAACTATTTGACGAAACATGTGGCAGTCCTCAAAATTATGCTTGGACGAATCATGCAACTTACAATACATTCGTCCTTGGATAGATGGCTTGACATGGTGATCAAGAATTCTAATGTAATTATTTTTCAACAACAAATCAAAGATTTGATCACACATGTTTGAATCGAAGGTATACCTTTTGTTTTCTAGCCGATCTTGTTGTGAGAACGTCTTTGGAGTTAAGCAAACGAATGGTTCAGATTTGGCATCTTCCCATTCGGCTATGAATTCTCTTTCGCATACTTTTTCCGATGTCCTTAAATAAGAAACTATACTAGCATCGGTTTTCCCAAAAGATTTTAACCTTGGCTTTAAATTTCTGAAATCAAAGTAGTTAGAACATACACGTCTAAATTGAGACCATGCGTAAGCCAAGCATGAAGCAAGCAAAGCTACCCAATTAGATATGAACTTTAAATAAAGCAATGGGAAAAGCTTTGGCTGCAGTAGTAAGTCACTATCGGTCTCTTTGAATGGTACAATATATTGACCGATATGCTTAGTAACAATTTCATTGCTAACAAGTAAATTGCCCTTCTTCATTGGTCTTTGAAAATTACTTATTAGAATTTTCCTAATAGATGCATCAACAATAAAGTTGTGACCAAATCTGAAAATAGGTAATTACTTGCTAGACATACCTCTTCAAATATGTTGGGAGAGCATGATGATGGTGTGACTTAAAGAATATCTTGCTCCGCCTTCAGATAGGTCCCCAACGCCTTGTCATCATCTTTCTCTTGGTTTCGTGCATTGTTAGTTTGAAGATCTTTGTCCACCAAACTTTCTTCGGCTACTTGTTCTTGTTCTTGAAGCTCATCAATTTCTATGGCACGAAACTCATAGGGCAGGAAGTAGGTTCCATTAACTTCAGAAAAATCAAGTATGGTTGTCTTGCTATACTTCCCATACCCTTTCTCAAGAATGTTTGCCTCTTTGGATTTGATGGACTCGGAGTATATACTACTTGATTCGGCTTTTTCAACCGAAGCACTTTTAGTTTCCGAATCATCATTCTTTTCACCGGTTATGTCAATTGGCAACACTTCTTTTCTTTGAGCTAATTCCCTATCAATTCTCTCTTGGCGAAGTACTTGCACCCTATCGTGCAAAGCTTTAACTTCCCTCTCAATCGCAGCCCGCTCTAGATTAGTTTGCCCCCCAATGCTTTTAGAATATTTCTGCAATGAAGTGTTAGTGTTGCCGAAATTTTGCAATTGTGTAGGGGGTGTATAATATGCTGCGGTACTAGGTGGAGGTGTATGCACTGTTGTATAACCATATGCTCTTTTGCCAATTCTATCAATGCATGTAGTTTCATCTTCTTGCAAAACTCTAGCCTTTATTGCAGCATAATCAGGAAACAACCCCTTTTCATATTTTTCAAGGCAAAGAGCACTAATTTTCTTGTTTTGTGCCAAGCTCTTTTTTAACGCAGCCACAAGCGCTTCTGGAAGGGATTGCTCCACAATACTTTCAGATTTTTTCGGCAATGATTCGTGAGTGTTGCCGAAATTCTCGAATTGCCTAGAGTATGCATTATATGCTACAGTATTCGATGATGACACATGTGTTCCTGTAAAATTTTCACTTATTCGGCTATGACCATAAAGATGCGGGGCCGAATTATGAACATCTACAGTTGCATACGGTGCTGGAAAATTACTAAAATGAGGTGTAGCATATGATGGTTGAGAGTAATTGGCCGAATAGCTAGTAGTAGCATGGCCAATTCTCCCGTCCATAGGCAAGGTTGGATTCACATACTGCAATTTAGTTGCCGATGAATAAAAAGGTGAAACACTTTCTTCTATGCTATTGGAAATTTTAACATGAGGTGTTTCAAATTGATTAACCGAACCCATCATGTTGTTCATCGGCATATGGATTTGTGGGGTTGCCGATGCATGAGAGTTAGGATACATATGTTGTATGTTACTAGTATCATAAGAAGCTGAAACATGTAAATTACTATGAATCGGCCTATGCACGTAATTAGATGCATTATTGAAAAAACTAGGGCTGGCCAATAGAGTATAATCATTGAACGATCTAGTAACATCATATGAATTATTTGCATCTACAGTAGGGAATTGGGTATTCGTATTACCTTTGTAGATTGCAAACCCTAGATGACGATCTCTTCGTAGCAAGAACGGGCTGGAGACCGTTCAAAGCTTCGTCCCCAGCGGAGTCGCCAAAAAGTGTGTTTGCACACGAACACATCACCGTGTACCCTCGACGCCGGGGGTGATGCACCGCAGCTCACGTCAAAGGAGACCCGCCGAAAGTGCGGTACGCAAGACAATCCGGCGGGCGCTTTTGAGGACCCGAAACCCCACACGCCCGGGAGGGACCCCGTCAGGGCGTGCGGCGGCTATGGGCTGCCCTAGATTGACCTGATCGCCCCTAGGGCCTCGAGGTTCGCTGCCCTGCAAACGAAAAATGAACGAAGAACGAGGAAGAAGAAGAACAAGGGAGAGAGATAAAAGTAAAGGTAAAAAGATGATATATTGATAGATCGATTGTGTGTTGTTCAATCGGCCGTCACCCCGTAGATATATATGAGGCGGCTGGACTTCCCGTACAAGAAAAGGACTCAAATCACGTCCAAATCATCAAAAGTTACCCTAACTCGGACTACGAGGGCCGGAACTTCCGGTCTGGCCCGGAACTTCCGGGCTGAAATTATATCAAGTAGCCCTCTTGCACTAAATCTGCAGGCCGCATACTACTTCAGATGACGATGGTCCCAAAAGCAAAGTTGTAGATCTTGCAATGGAGAAAAACTCTTCAGTTGATCACCTTTTCATCCAAGGTCATCTTGATGTTGAAATAGGCCCCACAAATCTGCAAACAATGTTAAAATTCCAGACTTCAGGGCGCACCGCGTGCAAACTTTCGGTTTAGCCCGGAACCTCCCCGGAAGTTTTGCCCGGAACTTCCGGGGCAAACTTATGCAGCACACTGTTTTGGCTCTAACTTTTGCATACGAACTCTGATTTTGACGTTTTTTATATCGAAACCGATCGCCTCGACGAGACGAGAACAATCCCTGTAGAAACATTTCTCATATGAGTCCATCTTGGGGGTGTAATCAGCTGAATAGTGTTCTGAATATAAAATTTGAGTACTTCAAACACAACTTCGCCCTTAGAGATGACACCGGATGGCTATGGCCCAAATATGAAAGTTTCTCCTTTTGACGATACGGAACTTCTCACTTTGAGAACTTCTCCATTTGAGGCCATCTTAATTAAGTTCTTGTCCGTGTCAAAATCTGGTGTCAACAACCACGAAATGGACGACCCTACAAGTTCAACTACAGTTTCCGTGTACGACTACCGTCGCCTCGGAGATGCTGGGTTCATCAAGTTCCTCTTCGGAAAAGTACCACTACTCCCACGACGATATGAGAACAACTACCCTCGTTGAAGGCCGTCAAGTGAACAACTACCGTCGACGTGTACGACTACTTCGTGAATGTGTACCCGACGACCCCGGAGACCTATGTTGCGCCAAGTACCTGTTGGGGAACGTAGCAATAATTCGAAAAATTTCCTACGTGTCACCAAGATCAATCTAGGAGTAATCTAGCAATGAGGGGAAGGGGAGTGCATCTACATACCCTTGTAGATCGCTAAGCAGAAGCGTTGCAAGAACACGGTTGGTGGAGTCGTACACGCAGCGATTCAGATCGCGGTCGATTCCGATCTAAGCGCCGAACAACGGCGCCTCCGCGTTCAACACACGTACAGCCCGGTGACGTCTCCCGCGCCTTGATCCAGCAAGGAGAGAGGGAGAGGTTGGGGAAGACACCGTCCAGCAGCAGCACGATAGAGTGGTGGTGGTGGAGGAGCGCGGGACTCCAGCAGGGCTTCGCCAAGCACTACGAGAGACGAGGAGGGAGAGAGGTAGGGCTGCGCCAAGAGAGAGATCAGATCATGTGTTGGGCAGCCCCAATACCTCAAGTATATATAGGGGGAGGGGAGGGGATGTGCCCCCATCTAGGGTTCCATCCGTAGGGGTGGCGGCAGCCCCAAAAACCCATCTAGGGTGCGGCCAAGGGGGGAAGAGAGGGGGCGCCCTAGGGTGGGTCTTAAGGCCCATCTGGACCTAGGGTTTGCCCCCTTCCCACTCTCCACGCGCCTTGGGCCTTGGTGGGGGGGCGCACCAGCCCACCTGGGGCTGGTCCCCTCCCACACTTGGCCCACGCAGCCTTCTGGGGCTGGTGGCCCCACCTGGTGGACCCCCGGTGGTCCCGGTACGTTACCGATAGCACCCGAAACTTTTCCGGTGACCAAAATGGGACTTCCCATATATAAATCTTTACCTCTGGACCATTCCGAAACTCCTCGTGACATCCGGGATCTCATCCGGGACTCTGAACAACATTCGGTAACCGCGTACATACTTTCCCTATAACCCTAGCGTCATCGAACCTTAAGTGTGTAGACCCTACGGGCTCGGGAGTCATGCAGACATGGCCGAGACAACTCTCCGGTCAATAACCAACAGCAGGATCTGGATACCCATGTTGGCTCCCACATGCTCCACGATGATCTTATCGGATGAACCACAATGTCAAGGATTCAATCAATCCCGTATACAATTCCCTTTGTCTATCGGTACGATACTTGCCCGAGATTCGATCGTTGGTATCCCGATACCTCGTTCAATCTCGTTACTGGCAAGTCTCTTTACTCATTCTATAACACATCATCCTATGATCAACTCCTTGGTCACATTGTGCACATTATGATGATGTCCTACCGAGTGGGCCCAGAGATACCTCCCCGTTACACGGAGTGACAAATCCCAGTCTTGATTTGTGCCAACCCAACAGACACTTTCGGAGATACCCGCAGTGCACCTCTATAGCCACCCATTTATGTTGTGACGTTTGGTGCACCCAAAGCATTCCTACGATATCCGGGAGTTGCACAATCTCATGGTCTAAGGAAGTGATACTTCACATTAGAAAAGCTTTAGCATACGAACTACACGATCTTGTGCTAGGCTTATGATTGGGTCTTGTCCATCACATCATTCTCCTAATGATGTGATCCCGTCATCAACGACATCCAATGTCCATGGTCAGGAAACCGTAACCATCTATTGATCAACGAGCTAGTGAACTAGAGGCTTACTAGGGACATGGTGTTGTCTATGTATGCACACATGTATTTGAGTTTCCTATCAATACAATTCTAGCATGGATAATAAATGATTATCATGAACAAGGAAATATAATAATAACTAATTTATTATTGCCTCTAGGGCATATTTCCAACAGTCTCCCACTTGCACTAGAGTCAACAATCTAGTTCACATCACTATGTGATTGTAGAGAATCCAACACCCATGGGGTGTGTTCATATCTTGCTTGTGAGAGAGGTTTATCAGTCAATGGGTCTGAATCTTTCAGATCCATGTATGCTTTACAAATCTCTATGTCATCTTGTAGATGCAGCTACCACGCGCTACTTGGAGCTATTCCAAATAACTGTTCTACTATACGAATCCGGTTTACTACTCAGAATCATCCAGATTAGTGTCAAAGATTGCATCGGCGTAACCCTTTATGACGAACCCTTTTACCACCTCCATAATCGAGAAAATTCCTTAGTCCACTAGTTACTAAGGATAAGTTCGACCACTGTCATGCGATCCATTCCTAGATCACTCTTGTACCCCTTGACTGACTCATGGCAAGGCACACTTCAGGTGCGGTACACAGCATAGCATACTATGGAGCCTACGTCTGAAGCATAGGGGACGACCTTCGTCCTTTCTCTCTCTTCTGCCGTGGTTAGGTCTTGAGTCTTACTCAATGCTCACACCTTGTAACACATCCAAGAACTCCTTCTTTGCTGATCTATTTTTGAACTCCTTCAAAATCTTGTCACGGTATGTATTCATTTGAAAGTACTATTAAGCGTTTTTGATCTATCCTTATAGATCTTGATGCTCAATGTTCAAGTAGCTTAATTCAGGTTTTCCATCGAAAAACACTTTTCAAATAACCCTGCATGCTTTCTAGAAATTCTACATCATTTTTGATCAACAATATGTTAACAACATATACTCATCTAAAATTCTATAGTGCTCCCACTCACTCCTTTGGAAATACAAGTTTCTCATAAACTTTGTATAAACCCAAAATCTTTGATCATCTCATCAAAGCGTACATTCCAATTCTGAGATGCTTACTCTAGTCCTTAGAAGGATTGTTGGAGCTTTGCATACTTGTTAGAATCTTTCAGGATTGACAAAACCTTCTGGTTGTATCACATACAGCCTTTCCTCAAGAAAAAATGTCGAGGAAACAATGTTTTGACATCCTATCTGCAAGATTTCATAAATAATGCAGTAACTGCTAACATAATTCCAACAGACTCTTAGCATCGCTACGAGTGAGAAAGTCTCATCGTAGTCAACTTCTTGAACTTGTCGGGAAACATCTTAACGACAAGTCGAACTTTCTTAATGGTGACACTTACCATCATTGTCTGTCTTCCCTTTTAAAAATCCATCTGCACCTAATAGCCTTATGACCATCAAGTAGTTCTTTCAAAGTCTATGCTTTGTTTTATACATGGATCCTCTCTCGGATTTTATGGCCTCGAGCCATTCATCGGAATTCGGGCCCACCATCGCTTCTTCATAGCTCGTAGGTCCATTGTTGTCTAGCAACATGACTTCCAAGAGAGGATTACGTACCACTCTGATGTAGTACACATCCTTGTCGACCTATGACATTTGGTAGTGACTTGATCCGAAGTTTCATGATCACTATCATAAGCTTCCACTTCAATTGGTGTAGGTGCCACAGGAACAACTTTCTGTGCCCTACTACACACTAGTTGAAGTGACGGTTCAATAACCTCATCAAGTCTCCACCATACTCCCACTCAATTCTTTCGAGAGAAACTTTTGCTCGAGAAAGGACTCGTTTCTAGAAACAATCAAATTTGCTTCCGGATATGAAATAGGAGGTATACCTAACTGTTTTGGGTATTCTATGAAGATGTATTCATCTGCTTTGGATTCGAGCTTATCAGCCTGAAACCTTTTCACATAAGCATCGCAGCCCGAAACTTTTAAGAAACGACAGCTCAGGTTTCTCTAAACCATAGTTCATACGGTGTTGTCTCAACGGAATTGTGTGGTGCCCTATTTAAAGTGAATGCGATTGTCTCTAATGCCTAACCCATAAACGATAGTGGTAATTCGATAAGAGACATCATGGTATGCACCATATCCAATAGGGTGCAGTTATGATGTTCGGACACACCATCACACTATGGTGTTCCAGGCGGTATTAGTTGTGAAACAATTTCCACAATGTCTTAATTGTGTGCCAAACTCGTAACTCAGATATTCATCTCTATGATCATATCATAGACATTTTATCATCTTGTCACGACGATCTTCAACTTCACTCTGAAATTACTTGAACCTTTCAATAATTCAGACTTGTGTTTCATCAAGTAAATATACTCAGCATCTACTCAAATCATCTGTGAAGTAAGAACATAACGATATCCACTGCGTGCCTCAGCACTCATTGGATTGCACACATCAAAATGTATTACTTCCAACAAGTTGCTTTCTTGTTCCATCTTATTGAAAACGAGGTCTTTCAGTCATCTTGCCCATGTGGTATGATTTGCATGTCTCAAGTGATTCAAAATCAAGTGAGTCCAAACGATCCATCTGTATGGAGTTTCTTCATGCATATCTACCAATAGACATGGTTCGCATGTCTCAATCTTTTCAAAAAACAAGTGAGTCCAAAGATCCATCAACATGGAGCTTCTTCATGCGTTTTACACCAACATGACTCAAATGGCAGTGCCACAAGTACGTGGTACTATCATTACTATCTTATATCTTTTGGGATGAACATGTGTATCACTACGACCGAGATTCAATAAACCATTCATTTTAGGTGCAAGACCATTGAAGGTATTATTCAAATAAATAGAGTAACCATTATTCTCCTTAAATGAATAACCGTGTGGCGATAAAAATAATCCAATCATGTCTATGCTCCACGCAAACACCAAATAACAATTATTTCAGTTTAACACCAATCCCGATGGTAGAGGGAGTGTGCGATGTTTGATCACATCAACCTTGGAAACACTTCCAACATATCGTCATCTCACCTTTAGCTAGTCTCTGTAGCCTTTTATTTCAAGTTACTAACACATAGCAACCGAACCGGTATTTATAACCCTGGTGCTACTAGGAGTACTAGTAAAGTATATAATAATATAATGTATATTCAAAATACATCTGTCGACCTTGCCAGCCTTCTCATTTACCAAGTATCTAGGGTAGTTCTGCTTTAGTGACCGTTCCCCTCATTATAGAAGCACTTAGTCTCGGGTTTGGTTCAACCTTGGGTTTCTTCACTAGAGCAGTAAATGATTTGTCGTCTCATGAAGTATCCCTTATTTCCCTTGCCCTTCTTGAAACTAGCGGTTTAACCATCAACAATTGATGCTCCTACTTGATTTCTACTTTCGCGGTGTCAAACATCGCAAGTTGCTCAAGGATCATCATGTCTATCCCTGATATGTTATAGTTCATCACTAAGCTCTAATAGCTTGGTGGCAGTGACTATGGAGAACTATCACTATCTCATCTGGAAGATTAACTCCCACTCGATTCAAGCGATTGCAGTACTGAGACAATCTGAGCACATGCTCAACGATTGAGTTTTTCTCCCTTAGTTTGCAGGCTTAAGAAACTTGTCAGAGGTCTCATACCTCTTGACGTGGGCACTAGTCTGAAATCCCCATTTCAGTCTTTGGAACATCTCATGTGTTCTGCGACGTTTCAAAAAAACGTCTTTGGTGCCACAATTCTAAACCGTTAGTATTACGCACTGAACTATCATGTAGTCATCAAAACATGTATGTCAGATGTTTCCCAACATCTACAGACGACGCTCGAGGTTCAACGCACTAAGCGGTGCATTAAGGACATAGCCCTTCTGTGTAGCAATGAGGACAATCCTCAGTTCACGGACCCAGTCCGCATAATTGCTACTGTCAACTCTCAACTAAATTTTCTCTAGGAACATATCTAAAATAGTAGAACCAAAGTGTGAGCTACACATAATTTGCAAAGACCTTTTGACTATGTTCATGATAATTAAGTTCATCTAATCAAATTATTCAATGAACTCCCACTTAGATAGACATCCCTCTAGTCATCTATGTGATACACGATCCAAGTCAACTAGGTCGTGTCCGATCATCACGTGAGACGGACTAGTCATCATCGGTGAACATCTTCATGTTGATCGTATCTTCTATACGACTCATGTTCGACCTTTCGGTCTTCCGTGTTCCGAGGCCATGTCTATACATGCTAGGCTCGTCAAGTCAACCTAAGTGTATTGCGTGTGTAAATCTGGCTTACACCCGTTGTATTCGAATGTTAGAATCTATCACACCCGATCATCACGTGGTGCTTCGAAACAACGAACCTTCGCAATGGTGCACAGTTAGGGGGAGCACTTTCTTGAAATTATTGCGAGGGATCATCTTATTTAAGCTACCGTCGTTCTAAGCAAATAAGATGTAAAACATGATAAACATCACATGCAATCAAATAGTGACATGATATGGCCAATATCATTTTGCTCCTTTTGATCTCCATCTTCGGGGCGCCATGATCATCATCGTCACTAGCATGACACCATGATCTCCATCATTATGATCTCCATCATCGTGTCTTCATGAAGTTGCCTCGCCAACTATTACTTCTACTACTATGGCTAATGGTTAGCAATAAAGTAAAGTAATTACATGGCGTTTCCATTGACACGCATGTCATAAATAAATTAAGACAACTCCTATGGCTCCTGCCGGTTGTCATACTCATTGACATGCAAGTCGTGATTCCTATTACAAGAACATGATCAATCTCATACATCACATATATCATTCATCACATCCTTTTGGCCATATCACATCACATAGCATACCCTGCAAAAACAAGTTAGACGTCCTCTAATTGTTGTGGCATGTTTTACGTGGCTGCTATGGGTTTCTAGCAAGAACGTTTCTTACCTATGCAAAACCACAACGGTGATACGCCAATTGCTATTTACCCTTCATAAGGACCCTTTTCATCGAATACGATCCGACCAAAGTGGGAGAGATAGACACCTGCCAGCCACCTTATGCATCAAGTGCATGTCAGTCGGTGGAACCAGTCTCACGTAAGCGTACGTGTAAGGTCGGTCTGGGCCGCTTCATCCCACAATGCCGCCGAATCAAGATAAGAATAGTAATGGCAAGCAAATTGAACAAATCATCGCCCACAACTACTTTGTGTTCTACTCGTGCGTAGAATCTATGCAATAGACCTAGCTCATGATGCCACCGTTGGGGAACGTAGCAGAAATTCAAAATTTTCCTACGTGTCACCAAGATCTATCTATGGAGAGACTAGCAACGAGGGGAAGGAGAATGCATCTACATACCCTTGTAGATCGCTAAGCGGAAGCGTTCAAGAGAACGGGGTTGATGGAGTCGTACTCGTCGTGATCCAAATCACCGGAGATCCTAGTGCCGAACGGACGGCACCTCCGCGTTCAACACACGTACAGCCCGATGACGTCTCCCATGCCTTGATCCAGCAAGGAGAGAGGGAGAGGTTGAGGAAGACTCCATATATAAATCTTTACCTCCAAACCATTCCGGAACCGATAGCACCCGAAACTTTTCCGGTGACCAAAACGGGACTTCCCATATATAAATATTTACCTCCAAACCATTCCGGAACTCCTCATGACGTCCGGGATCTCATCCGGGACTCCGAACAACATCCGGTAACTGCGTATATACTTTCCCTATAACCCTAGCGTCATCGAACCTTAAGTGTGTAGACCCTACGGGCTCGGGAGTCATGCAGACATGGCCGAGACAACTCTCCGGTCAATAACCAACAGCGGGATCTGGATACCCATGTTGGCTCCCAGATGCTCCACGATGATCTTATCGGATGAACCACTATGTCAAGGATTCAATCAATCCCGTATACAATTCCCTTTGTCTATCGGTACGATACTTGCCTGAGATTCGATCGTCGGTATCCCGATACCTCGTTCAATCTCGTTACCGGCAAGTCTCTTTACTCGTTCCGTAACACATCATCCCGTGATCAACTCCTTGGTCACATTGTGCATATTATGATGATGTCCTACCGAGTGGGCCCAGAGATACCTGTCTGTTACACGGAGTGACAAATCCCAGTCTCGATTCGTGCCAACCCAATAGACACTTTCAAAGATACCCGCAGTGCACCTTTATAGCCACCCATTTATGTTGTGACGTTTGGTGCACCCAAAGCATTCCTACGGTATCCGGGAGTTGCACAATCTCATGGTCTAAGGAAATGATACTTGACATTAGAAAAGCTTTAGCATACGAACTACACGATCTTGTGCTAGGCTTAGGATTGGGTCTTATCCATCACATCATTCTCCTAATGATGTGATCATGTCATCAACGACATCCAATGTCCATGGTCAGGAAACCGTAACCATCTATTGATCAACGAGCTAGTGAACTAGAGGCTTACTAGGGACATGGTGTTGTCTATGTATCCACACATGTATCTGAGTTTCCTATCAATACAATTCTAGCATGGATAATAAACGATTATCATGAACAAGGAAATATAATGATAAATAATTTATTATTTCCTCTAGGGCATATTTCCAATAGTACCCCCTCGTTAACCCAAACATCTACGAAGCGAGAACGACTACTTCCACCACCGTCGTCGTGAGAACGTCTACTTCCTCTACTTTGCACCGAACGAGATCCGTCCCGTTTGCATGCTTTGAAGGTATAACCCCGAGAATACCGCCCATGCACGTAGGAATGCATGTTGGATGAGATGCACCCTTTGTCTGCACTGTGTCCGTATTGTCACTCGTTTCCATGCCACCAACCCGTGGGAACCCGGTAGTCGGGAGCACCCCACCATCTTTCTCAACTCGCTCATGCCCCATGTTTTTCACCGGCATCTCAATTGAGTTACCGGAACCAGAACGTTGCCGTGGCGCCATTTTGTTACCGTCACCATGGCACCCTTTCTTTCCACCACGGTGACAAATGCTTCATAATGCTCATGCCAACTTTTTCATAAAATTGCATAAAACTTGCACATGTCATCCGCATCATGATAATAACATTTTATATGTTTAAAATTGTTGTTTGCATTAAATTGCTAAATGCATATGGGGATTTACCAGAATTGTTGTTTGTTATTTCTGGTCTCATTTGAACTTGCCTAAAGGTTTAGTTTACTTATGCTCCACCTCTTGCCATGTTTAATAACATTTAATATTGTTGGGTACATAACCAAGAGAGAACTAAATAAGTCATGTGGTGTTTCGTCAATATGCAACTCGTTGCATATTGAGCTCCACTTAATTTGTAGGATTGCTTGTGCACTTTGCCATGCCATGCCACATTAAACCGGACATGCATCATACTTGGTTGTGCATCATGCCATGTTTATGTGAGGGTTGTTTACTATGTTGTTTGCTTCTTTCCGGTGTTGCTTCTTCTTGTTAGTTCCGGTAACGGCGCGTTCGTGAGGATCCGTTCAACTATGTCCGTTTGTCTTCTTCATGGACTCGTTCTTCTTCCTTGCGGGATCTTGCTACGTTTTGTGCTTGCGTTGGTTTTCAGGAAGGGATGATGCAGCAGAGCAGCATAAGTATTTCCCTCAGTTTTTGAGAACCAAGGTATCAATCCAGTAGGAGCCCATGCTCAAGTCCCTCGTACCTGCACAAAGCAATAGCTACTCGCAACCAACGCGATTAGGGGCACGGTCACTTAGGAGAGTGAGATATGATAGAAATAATATTTTTGGTATTTTTGGTATAAAGATGCAAAGTAAAAAGTAAAAGAAAAGTAAAAAAGCAAAGCAAGATTAAAGTGATGGAGATTGATATGATGAGAATAGACCCGGGGGCCATAGGTTTCACTAGTGGCTTCTCTCAAGAGCATAAGTATTCTACGGTGGGTGAACAAATTACTGTTGAGCAATTGACAGAATTGAGCATAGTTGTGAGAATATCTAGGCATGACCATGTATATAGGCATCACGTCCGTGACAAGTAGATCAAAATGATTCTGCATCTACTACTATTACTCCACTCATCGACCTCTATCCAGCATGCATCTAGAGTATTAAGTTAAAAACAGAGTAACGCCTTAAGCAAGATGACATGATGTAGAGACATAAATTCATGCAATATGAAATAAACCCCATCTTGTTATCCTCGATGGCAACGATGCAATATGTGCCTTGCTGCCCCTTCTGTCACTGGGTAAGGACACCGCAAGATCAAACCCAAAGCTAAGCACTTCTCCCATGGCAAGAACTACCAATCTAGTTGGCCAAACCAAATAGATAATTCGAAGAGAGTTGCAAAGATAACCAATCATACATAAAAGAATATAGAGAAGATTCAAATATTATTCATAGATAGACTTGATCATAAACCCACAATTCATCAGTCTCAACAAACACACTGCAAAAAGAAGATTACATCGAATAGATCTCCACAAGAGAGGGGGAGAACTTTGTATTGACATTCAAAGAGAGAGAAGAAGTCATCTAGCTACTAACTATGGACCCGAAGGTCTGAGGTAAACTACTCACACTTCATCGGAGGGGCTAGGATGATGTAGAAGCCCTCCGTGATGACGGCCCTCTTCCGGCGGAGCTCCGGAACAGGCCTGAAGATGGGATCTCGTGGATACTGTAAGTGCATCTAGTGCCACCCCTAGTTGGTTTTGGAGTATTGACGATAAACCTAGTAGAGGGACTAATGTGTTTGTGAGAATTGCAGGATAACACAGGTAGAAGTCCCTCATTGATTTGGTTTTCCTACCAGAGATGACCCCTAAAAATGTAAGAAGACATTGAATACTAAGGTGGTATGTGAAGACATTCACATTGAAGACTGTGACAAGAGAAGACATCGTATGAAGACTACGGAGCGCGAAGACTTAGTTCTTTCGTAGTTCTTTTTCTTCTTTGTTGAGTCATAGGAACCACCGTACTGTTAAGTGGGGTCCAAGAGAACCAGTCAGAATGAATGAAGTGATGCTTAACCAAAACCCTATGTCTTCGAGTGAAGACTATGAGAGCAAATCTTGTCCAGAGTTGGATAAGTCAGCTTTGCTTGTAGCCCAAGTAAAGTTGTCGTGTGTGTTTGAAATCTGACCGTTGGAACACGTGTCAGTTCCTTAGTGACCCAGGGTCATTTCGGACAAATCAGGTCGGGTTGCCTAGTGGCTATAAATAGCCCACCCCCTACAACCATAAACGGTTGGCTGCTCAGAGTTAGAGTACGGCTTTTATCGTTTGAGAGCAACCCACCTCGAAGCCTTTGAGAGAGAATTCATTGCGAGGATAAAGCCCTAAACACCCAGAGCCAAAGAGTGTTAGGCATCACTTAAGTCTTCATGTCTGTGTGATCTGAAGACTTATTACACTTGAGGACTGTGAATCCTCTAGCCGGTTAGGCGTCGCGTTCTGAGCATCCAAGAGTCATTGTGGATCGCCGGTGAATGAAGTCTGTGAAGGTTTGGAATTCTACCTTGAAGACTTACCAGAGTGATTGGGCGAGGTCTGTGTGACCTTAGCTCAAGGGGAATACAGTGAGGACTGAGTGTCCTGAGCTGCGTGTTCAGGATTGGGTGTCCGGGACTGTGTGTCCTCAGGTTTAAATACCTAGCCGCCCTAACCAGACGTACAACTGTCACATCAGTTGGAACTGGTCTACCAAATCTTTGTCTTCAACGAGTCACTGGTTTCATCCTTCCCTTCCCTTTACTTACTGTTGGTCCTTGTGAAGTCATTGTATGATTGCATTATCTTTTTTCTTCACTGAGTGACTGCTTGTTCTGATTGGCGTCACAATATCTTCCTACCTGATCTTTACTGCCTAGCTGCTATTAGCCATTGTGCTTTCACTTCATTGAATACTTGACTATGGTTTGCCTAGTGTAGTCTACCTTCCGCTGCATGGTAATAGGTTTATTTCTATCGTTTGTCTTCGAAACTTCCATGTTTTGAAGACTTCCATGAAAATCGCCTATTCACCCCCCCCCCCTCTAGTCGATCACTAGCACTTTTAATTGGTATCAGAGCAAGGTACTCCCTTGTTCTGTGTGATTCGGTTTAACCACCTGGAGTTTTAGCTATGTCGACTCCAGGGATAATTAAAGTCTCCGCTGCATGCCCCTCTTCGATGGAACTGAATATCCCTACTGGAAGAATAAGATGTGCATGCATCTTGAAGCCATTGATGTCGACCTATGGTATGTCGCCAAGAATGGTGTTCCCAAGGCTGGTGAAGGTGTCACCGCCGCTGATGTCAAGAAGTTCGTTCAACTGGACTCCACTGCCAAGAACATCATCTGTGGTCATCTGACCAAAGGACTGTATGGCCACGTGAGTGCTTTGGAAACATCTAAGCTAGTCTGGGACTGGCTCTCCAAGGTCAACGAAGGTGTCTCAACCCAGAGAGATCAGAGAATCAGTGTCCTTCGCAACCTCTTCAACCGCTTCAAGAGAAATGACAATGAGAATGTCCAGCTCACGTTTGATCGACTCACTGACATCACAAATGAGCTTCAAGCCCTCGGCGCCACTGAGATCACCAAGCATGAAGTTGTCAAGACACTCCTGAGATCACTTGACAGCTCGTTTGACACCCTAGCCCTGATGATTCAAGAACGTCCTGACTTCTGTCTGACATACTTGAGAGGCTCAACACACACGAGTTTCAGCTTTCTGAGAAAAGAGATATCTACGGTCCCAACTATGGGCGAACTCGTGCCTTGAAGGCAAAAGCTGTCTCCTCATCTGAAGAAGAATCTGACTGCAGTTCTGATGATCCTTAAGACATTGGAAAGGAGCTTGCTATGCTTGTGAAGAAGTTCCAAAAATTCACCAAGAAGAAAGGCTTCAGAAAGTCTTCACGATCAAGCTCAAGAAATGATGAAGCTTCTGCTCATGACTACAAGAAGAGAAAATGCCACAAGTGCAAGAAACCTGGCCACTACATCTCTGAGTGTCCGCAGTGGGACAATGAGAACAAGAAGAAGAAGAAGAAGAAGAAGAGCAAGGAATATGACTCTGACGACAAGAAGAAGAAGAAATACTCAAAGTCTTCTTCCAAGTCTTCCTCAAAGTCTTCATCACACAAGAAGAGCTCATCTGGCAAGGCACACGCGTTTGTTGGCAAGGAAATGGATTCATAGGAGTCCGCTTCTGAGGAGGCGGAGGTGGAGTCTGAGGAGGAGTCCGATTCTGGCGTTGCGAGCCTGGCTACAGCATACGTTGCCAAGTCCATCTTCAACACTGAAGACAATGACTTCATCACCGACACCGATGCAAATGACAAGGACTACTCCACTCCTACCTACTGCTTCATGGCACGCGGTGCCAAGGTAAACACACACACTGCTCACTATCAAACTTCTAGTGAAGATGACTCTGATTGTGGTTCCAAACCCAGCTACAAAACACTTGCTAAAATTGCAACTGACCAACAGAAAGCTATGGAACATATTCAAAAACTATTAGACAAAAGAGATGATCTGTTAGACACTGAAATGACTCGGTCTCAGTCCTTAATTGAAGACATAAAAAATCTTCACGTTAAGTATGAGGAACTTGAAAGTCGTCATGAAACGCTCTCAACAACTCATGAAAAGCTTTCCTATGATTATCTTCAAAGGAAGCAAGATCTTGAGAAATTGAGAGCGGCTCATGAAGATCTTCAAAAGGAAAACGAGACACTTCACGCCGAACAGATCAGTTCCGCTCAGGAAGGATTTGAACCACCATGTCTTAAATGCATTGAGCGTGACAATGCTACTTCTATTGCTGAGTGTTCTACTGCTGCTACTGTTGCAATATCTTCAACTATTGATGTGGTAACTAACCCCTCTGCTGAGGATACCACTGCTATTGCTGATGAGAATGCTAGGTTGAAGACATTGCTTGAAACAGGGATGTACAAAAGTCTCAAAGGGCATCAGACACTATGTGATGTCCTCAAAAGGCAGATCCTGAACCGAAACCCTAGGAAAGAGGGTGTTGGGTTCGAAAGGAAAATGAATGCTGATGGCTCTTACTGGAAACCTGAGTAGTACCCCAAAACCACATGGGTTGCTGCAAAGGAACCTTCAGCGGATCCATCCACCCTATCTGGCTTCACTTGTGCCAATCCCATTGTTATTGATGAATCCTTTGATGCAAACTATAAACTGTTTAAGAATCAGAATGGTGAAGTGTTTGCCAGGTATATTGGTACTAACTGCAGGAATGGACCGCCTATGAAGAAGATCTGGGTGCCGAAAAGGTGTTTGGAGAATCTTCCTGTGAATGTCATCATGACACCACAGGTGAAGAAGACAAACCCTAGACCATAGGCTTCATACGGTCCAAAGGCTTCATACAGACAGAGAACTCACCTGAGTCACACTAACGCAAATGTTTTGCAGGGAAACCATACTCAGGCCTGTGAATATGAGCGTGTTTCATCAAACCGCCATGTTCATAAGACCAAGAACTATTCTGCTTATTCTTATGAGTATTATTGTCCACCTGCAAGACTTTTTGCTAGGGCTCCAAAGCCAAAGTTCTCAGATGCTGCACTTAGACTCATTGCTTCTAAGCCACCCTTGAAGATGTGGGTGGCTAAGAAAGCTTAACTCTCTTTTGCAGGGAAAGGTCTCCAGCCGAAAACCAAAATCGTCTGACGCTATTGCTGGGGACCTTAAACATCTTGTAGGGCGCAAGATCAAATGCCCAAATGGTCTTATTATGTACTTTGTTCCTGAATCACTTGCTACTCGCCCTGTCAGTCCAAATCTCGACCTAAGCTTTCATAATCCACTGGTTCATCAAATGTTTTTGCTTCACAATTCTCTTTGTGAAGCCTATCCCCCTAACTGCACTGTAGGGTACGACACCAGCTGCTTTAGAATGGATTATTGATAGTGGGTGTACCAATCACATGACTGGAAAGCGAAGCCTTCTTCTGGACTCAACACTACGTCCATCTGACAAAAGTCACATCACATTTGCTGACACTGGTAAAAAGCAAGGTATTGGGTCTAGGTAGAGTTGCAATCTGAAAGGATCAACACATGGATAAAGTCATGCTTGTTGAATCCCTTGGTTTCAACTTAATATCTGTTTCAATGCTTTGCGATTTAAACATGATTGTGGTGTTTGGAAAATATCGTTGCCTTGTACTAATGGAATCTGACAAGTCTCTAGTGTTTAAAGGGTATCGGAAAGATGATTTGTACATGGTAGATTTCTCAGCAGGACCACAACTTGCCGTATGTCTTCTAGCTAAAGCTTCTGAATGTTGGCTCTGGCATCGGAGGCTAGGACATGATGGCATGAGGAACCTCCACACCCTTGCAAGGAATAAGCATGTCATAGGCATCGAGGGTGTCAAGTTCAAGAAGGATCACTTATGTGGTGCCTGTGAAGCAGGAAAGATGACGAGGGCCAAGCATCCCTCGAAGACAATCATGACAATGACTCAACCCTTCGAACTGCTCTACATGGATCTTTTCGGTCCCACTCATTACTCAACTCTTACTACTACTGCTTGTCTCTATGGCTTTGTCATTGTTAATGATTATTCAAGATATACTTGGGTGCATATAATCCTCTACAAGATTGAAGTGCAGGATGTCTTCAGACGCTTCGCCAATCGAGCAATGAACAACTATGGCGCCAAGATAAAGCACATCAGAAGTGACAATGGCACTGAATTCAAGAACACTGGCCTAGATACACATCTTGATACCTTAGGCATCACACATGAATTCTCAGCTCCGTACACGCCACAACAGAATGGCGTCGTCGAACGCAAGAACAGAACACTTACTGAGATGGCCCGGACGATGCTTGATGAATACAAGACTCCAAGAAAGTTCTAGCCTGAAGCCATTGATACTGCATGCCATATCATCAACCGTGTTTATCTTCACAAGCTTCTGAACAAGACATCCTATGAGCTCCTTATTGGCAAGAAGCCAAATGTTAGTTACTTCAGAGTGTTTGGTGCCAGGTGCTGGATCAAGGATCCACATCACACTTCAAAATTTGCACCAAAAGCACATGAAGGTTTTATGCTTGGATATGGAAAGGATTCGCACTCCTACAGAGTCTTCAACCTCTTTCATTATAAAGTGGTTGAAATAGTGGATGTGCGGTTTGATGAGACTAACGGATCACAAAGAGAGCACCTGCCAAATGTGCTAGATGAAGTTCCATCCAGTGAATCAATCAAACTTATGGGAACTGGAGAAATCATACCTTCTGAAGCTCAGCCTGAAGAGGAACTTATCATCTCCGCACCTGATCAACCTAAAGACAATGCTCAGCCTGAGGACAATCCCTCTAATGATGACAATGATCAGCAAGAGCAAAATCTTTGTCCTGTACATCCTCGTGTTGCAAATGAAGTACAGATAGAGAGAATAATTGATAGCATCAATGCACCAGGTCCACTCACTCGTTCAAGGGCAACAGAGCTAGCAAATTTCTGTGGGCACTTCGCATTCGTCTCAATATCTGAACCCAAGAAAGTTGAAGAAGCCTTCATGGAACCTGAATGGATTCAAGCTATGCAAGAAGAGCTGCAACAGTTTGAGCTGAATAATGTATGGGAACTGGTTAAGCGTCCCGATCCTCGCAAGCACAATATAATAGGCACCAAATGGATATATCGCAACAAGCAAGATGAGCATGGTCAAGTTGTTAGAAACAAAGCTCGTCTCATTGCTCAAGGGTACACTCAAGTTGAAGGGATTGACTTCGATGAAACATTCACTCCTGTGGCTAGACTTGAAGCCATACGCATACTGCTGGCCTATGCAAATCATCATAACATTCTTCTGTATCAAATGGATGTGAATAGCGCATTTCTCAATGGCAAGATTGAAGAAGAAGTGTATGTTGCACAACCGCCTGGCTTTGAAGATCCAAAACATCCTGACATGGTGTGCAAGCTCAACAAGGCACTGTATGGCCTCAAACAAGCCCCTCGGGCTTGGTATGACACACTCAAATACTTCCTGAAGAGCAAAGCCTTCAAACCTGGTTCCCTCGACCCCACTCTCTTCATGAAGACATATGATGGTGAATTGTTTGTGTGCCAAATATATGTGGATGACATTATCTTCGGATGCACCAATCAAAAATACACTGAAGAGTTTGGATATATGATGCAAGAGCAATATCAGATGTCCATGATGGGTGAGCTGAAGTTCTTCCTTGGTCTTCAAATACGTCAGCAACGCAACGGCATCTTCATATCTCAAGAGAAGTACCTCAAAGATTGCCTGAAGAAATTTGGGATGCAAGACTGCAAAGGCTTCACGACTCCAATGCCAGCCAAACATCATCTGGGTCCCGACGACAATGGTAAAGAGTTCGATCAAAAGGTATACCGCTCCATGATTCGTTCTTTACTTTATCTATGTGCATCTAGGCCAGATATTATGCTTAGTGTTTGCATGTGTGCTCGATTCCAAGCGGCACCAAAGGAATCGCATCACTTAGCTGTGAAGCGAATTCTTCGATATTTGGCTTACACCCCAACACTAGGATTATGGTATCCAAAGGGCTCAGAGTTTGATCTGGTTGGATTCTCGGATGCTCATTATGCTGGTGACAAGGTGGATCGCAAGTCTACATCAGGCACATGTCATTTTCTAGGACGATCACTTGTATGTTGGTCTTCAAAGAAGCAGAACTGTGTATCTCTCTCCACTGCTGAATCTGAATACATTGCTGCTGGATCTTGTTGCGCTCAGCTTCTATGGATGAAGCAAACACTCAAAGATTATGGCATTCATCTGAAGCAAGTGCCACTCTATTGCGACAACGAAAGTGCCATCAAGATTGCCAACAACCCAGTTCAGCACTCGAAGACAAAGCACGTTGTAATTCGTCATCACTTTCTCAGAGATCATGTTGTGAAGGAAGACATTGATATCATACACGTCAACACTGAAGAGCAATTGGCAGATATCTTCACCAAGCCCTTGGATGAGAAGAGGTTTTGCAAGTTACGGTGTGAGGTAAATATCTTGGAATCCTCAAATGTCCTGTGATCAGGCACACATCCTAACACTTATGCATATTGATGACTTAGATGTGCAACACACGAAGTAAAGTATATCTTCAATCAATGAAGACTTACACTCTAAGTGTGAATACATTAATGTGGAATTTGACTTTGGAGCGCCACGATAATTGTGCGCCATGTCTGGGTCTAATACTTCCTATACGGTGGGTAACGCCACCACCAAATTTTTCTGTTTGAAGTGTTTCACTCATGGCGTTACGTTTGGTTTGTCTTCACATTTGGTTTGGCTTCAATCTCAACCTGTCTTCATGATTATCTTCACTATGTTGATTATATATATATATACTAGTGTTCTGTCCTCTACAGCATTCACTTATAGCTATGTCTTCTTGTTGAATCTTTTGAACTAAGTCAATGTGATCGGACCCTAACCTCTCTATGCTTTCTATCTCAAACTCTATCTGTCCAAATCATATGCATTCTCTTGAAACTGTCGAATGTCTTCTCTGTGTCCTTGTCAGCAGAAGATACAGAGACAAACATTGAGTCCGCTTTCAATGCTTATTCCTTCACCTGAAACCCGGAGAAGTGGGAACGACCACCCGACAATCCAGGCGTGTGTGGGAACATGGAACAACCTCCGATATGTTGCATGATGGCCACGTGTCCTTCAGATGTGAATCGCCAGGGGCACCTATTTAATAACACTGTGCCATCCCTGTCCCTATAAATACACGCCTCACCATAGTCATTATCCTTTCTTCCACTCTCGCACAAACCCTAGCGCCACCGCTAGCCCTCGACGACGCCGGCGACGAAGAGCTTAGCTGTCGCGACCTCTCCGACGCCGTCTTCATGCTGGCCGCGGACATCGTCCTCTTCGCCGTCGCCGTAGGTGTCCTCCGTCGCCAAGTTTGGGCACGGACGATCGAACTTCTCGGCCTCATCTCCCTCTCCATCTAGCAGTTCTTCGTGTGGTAAATAAAACTTCCTTTTTACGGCCCCTTTGATCCTATAGATTCATCACTTTCTACCACAAGCAGTTTCTGTTCACACAAGTTGGATCTATTTCATACTGCATCTCATAATATGCCCAGTATGTTCACTTATGCTTCACAAAGTAGTTAGATTCCTCACTTGTACTTATTCGTGGATTCCTACAAATCTGGAACCAACTCTCTATCTATGAGTGAATGTCTTCGCCCTATGAGGTCAATGTCCTCTAAACTGATTGATCTTCAAAATCTTCTGAGAATGCATATGACCTCTTCCCCTTCCCTCGCACCTTAATGCTGTCACAGGTACATGTCCGTGGGAGAATCCCTTGGTTCTCATAGTCTGCATTCATTTGCAGAATTCTTACAGCATCATATAAATTCTCCCGAAGCCAGTTCCTGTTTGTCTAGCAAGCGAAAGCCTTTGAAGCCTTTGAACGTGTTGAAGCCATTCAGTTTGAAGTTCATGGCTGCAGAGAAATCAGTAAGGAAGGGTGGCAGACAGCGTCGTGGGGGAACGTCAAGAGATTTGCCTGATGACCTCTCAGAGCTTTACAAGACAAATCCTGAAGAGGATTACAATCAGCGCAAGACCCGAATCCAATGGATTCTAAGATATTGGGCAGAACAATGGTTCAAGTATAGGTTTGTGACCCAGGAATATGCTGAGAAAAATGCCATCAAACGCCCATGGGGAGATATCATATACAAAGGTCTTCAGCCCAAATCACAGTCCGAAGCTATTGCTCAAGGCTTTTACCCCTGCATGCTTCGTGGACCTCAGCCTGCTAATGCCGACCCATCCTCTCTGTTATGGTGTCGCGAAGACAATCTCTTCAAGCGCAACTATCAGTTTGCACAGAACTCTGCCAAGGAAAATAAGAAGTCATTGGGATTAGACTTCAACCCAGGCCCCTCTGTGCCACGTGCTGATGGCACATGAGAAGCTGAACCCAATCTGGTTGGGCCCTTCTACAACCTAGAAGGTCTCATCACTCATATTATGGTTCAAGGGGCAGTCATGGATCAACCTGTAGATGATGCTAAATCTGACGAAGCACCTGCACCACCAAAGCCAACGAAGCTGAAGAAGCCTAAAGCTTCAAAGTCTGCCTCAGCACCAAAAATCTTATGAGCGAAGCCACTGGCTACTGCACCTCCTGAAGACAGTGTGTAGTCTGAAGATCTATCACGTATCTCCAAGAAGACTGAGATGAGAAAGAATACTGATCAGGCACTGACTGCTGCTGCTATTCTGCGCAACGATGCCATTGATTTGTCCAGCGATGAAGATCTTGCAGATGACGCTCTTGAGCAACTGATCAAGAGCAAAGAAGAAGCAGAAATCTTCAATGATTTGCCTCTCTTTGATGTGGCAATCATCCATAACTTCATTGATGAGTGGTTTGACACGCCCAACCTCAGCTTTGAAGATCTGCAACTTCCAATTGGCCTCAGTGTCGCCTTCACTGGCGCCATTGCTTCTGAGCTAACTCTAGCTCAGCGCATCATTGAACTGAAGCAAAAGATCAACTATGAGAAAGCTCAGTTCAAGAAGCACATGGCCAAGCTCAGCATGCAAGATATCAAAAACTTCCAGATCATGCTGCACGAGCTCAAGGAAGCCTTTCTCAAGAAGTGTGAAGAAGCTAAAGGCTCTCATGAGCGCATGAAGAGCCTGGCAGACAAGTGTGTGCAAGCCTACAATGAGGCTGAGAAGCGCAAGGCTCTTGGTCGTCCTGGCATCTATCCCAGGATGGCTGCAAAGAAGAAGAAGAAGCCAGCTGTGGCCGAACCCGAAGCACCAAGGTAGGAAGCACATCCCATTGTCTTCCCAGCCAGCATGACCAGCTCGAAGCCAAAGGTCAGGTCAACCGCTTCAGAACTGAAGAAGACGAGGAATGCTGAGGCTGAAGCGAGAAAGGGGAAACATCCTGAAGCCTCTGATGCTGCTCCCTCCAAGAAGAAGCGCAAGACCAAGATGGATCGGGCTGCTCCCACAGAGCCCTTAGTTGTTGAACCTATCTCCATGGTTCGCCCTGCAGCTGAACATCAAGAGCGCCAACTGATTGTCCATGAGCCTGCTTCCACAGAGGCTCATGAAGCTAAAGACATTCCAGCAGTTGATCCCACCGCTGCTGAAGACATTGGTCACCATGACAATGTTGAAGATGATGTAGTTCTTCCTCAGATCGAGCACCAACTGGTATCATCGCTTGTGCTTACGCACAGCGAACTCATCAGCATTGGTCGTCCTCTGACGCCAATTGCTCAGGATGCATCATGGGCTGATCACCCACAACAACAAGTCACACCACCCCGGCAACAAGAAGAAGATGACCTTGACGCCCAGCCAACTCCATCTTCAAAGGCGTCGCCAGCGTTACGCAGGCTTCGCAAAGGACCAAGGCCTCAAGTCTCTCTTTCGAGTGTTCCAGAAGGAGAAGTGCCTCACCAATCTGTTGCACGTCAAGTGTTTCAAGATGCCACTCCTACTGTGAATGTCTCCGAGTCTGAGGCTAAAGCTGCTGAAGACATTCCGGCTGCATCAGCCGACGACACACAAGAAGAAGAACGTGTCCCTACTCCCCCCATTACTGAAGAAGTTGTTCTCGAGGAGAACGTGTCTGTGCCCGACCCTCCAGCTCATCAAGTGGAGGTTGAGAATCTTGAGGCTGCCACCACCAACACAAATGAAGCCAATGATGTAGTCATGGCTGAAGAAAAAGGGGAGCCTGCACCAACCAATGTGTCAGAAGTCAATGAAGCCAATGATGCAACTGCTCCTGTTCCTGCGCCTGCTGCTGGTCCTCAGTTCGACTATCACGTTGAGCACATGCCTCAGGTACAGAAGCCAATGCCAAGGTTGCCCAGGTTTCCAGGTCCTGCATCGGCACCCGGACCTTTTAATGTCAACGGCTTCAAAGCAGACAACACCTTCTTCAATAGCGCCAAGAACCCCTACTCAAGGGAAAGAATATCTTCTGATCGGTTCTGGAGCTATCCACAGCGAAGTTATTACTCATGCATTATGTACAATCAAGGTCGCATTTTCCCTCATATGCGTCTTGACACTGAAGCCATAACTGGTCTGCCTTGCTTGGAAGAAGCTCTGGATTGCTTCAAAGAGTCTGGATTGTTGCCGTTCATCATCGACAAAGAGCACTGGAACGAAGAATTGCTGCTCCAATTCTATGCCACTCTTCACATTCGTGGCTACAACAGAGATCCGAAGACTTGGGTCCTTGAGTGGATGACCGGCAATGTTCATCACGAAGCCAAAGCCTTTGATATCATTGAGCTCACTGGTCTGCCCACTCCTGGAGATCTTTATGAACCTGATTGTCAGCTTCACAGTGCAGCTATGGAGAGCATCTTTCAGAAGCCTGAACCAAACATGAGTCAAATGCTTAGCATGATGAAGCATTTGCCTCCAGATGCTGCATATCCTAAGGAGTTCCTTGTTGAAGACCTTGAGTATCTGCCACACACTATCTATCACATTATAAGACGAACTCTCTAGCCCATCAAAGGACATTCTCCACATGCAAAGCTGGAAGGTGCAATGAAGACTTTGGTCTTTTATATTCTTCACGGAAAATGCTTCAATGCACAAGACTTCTTCATCCGCCAACTTGTTGCATCAGGATATGATCTTTTTGGCTTGAAGTTTTACGCTCCATGGATAATGCGGCTGATCAAACTACACTCAGCTGTCTCATATCAGCCCTCTGCTCGCAATCATCGGATCTTTCTGCCTGATGTTGATATGTCCGTTGAAGCCATCTATCCAGAGCCTGCCAAGGAGCCTCTTAGTCTTCAGAATGCTGAGCATCAAAGCTTCTCTCAAAACATTGAAGGAGTTGAAGCAGTCACTCGTGTTTATCCCCTTGCTGGAAACACACGTGCCCCGCGTGCTCAAACTGACGCCACTGGTAGCACTATTGTGCAAAGGCCTCAAAGACGATCTCGTGTCCTCAATGACCGAGAGCTTCTCGTCGCGCTGTATCAGAAACAGGATAAGCATCATGACTGGCTTAAGCGTCAGATGCAAAGCCTCTTGGTGGATGTCAACCGCATTCGCAATCTTGCCACCAAGAATGCCTTTGTTGCCCATGAAACCTGTCGGCGTACATGGAAAGGGCTGACACTTATGTGTTCTGAAGATGATCTTCAAGAGGATGGCTTCTCTGAACGTTTCAAGTTTGACTCCACACCTCCAAGAAGGACTGTGCTGTGACGAACTCTGTCTCTTGAAGACTCTGAGTTCTCTTCCTCCGCGGCAACTATGAATGCCATAGTGATCGATGACGAAGACGATGCTACTTCACCGCCCCCTACTTCTGCACGCATCGACACTGCCCCGAGTTCATCTGCACCGCCTAACAACACCGACGACCTTGCTGCTTCACCTACTCCTCATGGGAACGAGTAGACGCTCTATGTCTTCAAACCTTTTTGGTCCTTACTGACAAAAGGGGGAGAAGCATATGAGTTTGATAGTCTTCAAGCGGGTCCATATGGGCGGTTGCTTTATATTTTGCCTAGTGTTTACAACTCTCGTTTTGATACATTTGGTTCTTTGAGTTGTAACACTTAAAACTCGATGGTCGTCTGCTACTTATTTGCTATTCTGTGATGCGATGATAAATTCCTCATGTGCGACGATAAATTCCGCACTTAGATCATTTTGCAGATGTCCATTTTTCATTATGCATGTCATTATCTTCACATACTTTTTCATGCATGATGAATTGTCATCATAAGTTGAAGAGGATCTCCACAAGTACAACCTGCCATGTGCATTTGCATTCCAAAAGCAAATTACTTATGTGCACATCTTTAGGGGGATCCCTTGCAACTTATGAAGACAATTCCCTATCCTTTACAATTTCACATATTATATTCCCCGTTGAAAACTTCAACTAGTTTGTCATCAATCACAAAAAAGGGGGAGATTGTAAGTGCATCTAGTGCCACCCGTAGTTGGTTTTGGAGTATTGACGACAAACCTAGTTGAGGGACTAATGTGTTTGTGAGAATTGCAGGATAACACAGGTAGAAGTCCCTCATTGATTCGGTTTTCCTACCAGAGATGACCCCTAAAAATGTAAGAAGACATTGAAGACTCAGGTGGTATGTGAAGACATTCACATTGAAGACTATGACAAGAGAAGACATCGTATGAAGACTATGGAGCGCGAAGACTTAGTTCTTTCGTAGTTCTTTTTCTTCTTTGTTGAGTCATAGGAACCACCGTACTGTTAAGTGGGGTCCAAGAGAACCAGTCAGAATGACTGAAGTGATGCTTAACCAAAACCCTATGTCTTCGAGTGAAGACTATGAGAGCAAATCTTGTCCAGAGTTGGATAAGTCAGCTTTGCTTGTAGCCCAAGTAAAGTTGCCGTGTGTGTTTGAAATCTGACCGTTGGAACACGTGTCAGTTCCTTAGTGACCCAGGGTCATTTCGGACAAATCAGGTCGGGTTGCATAGTGGCTATAAATAGCCCACCCCCTACAACCATAAACGGTTGGCTGCTCAGAGTTAGAGTACGGCTTTTGTCGTTTGAGAGCAACCCACCTCGAAGCCTTTAAGAGAGAATTCCTTGCGAGGATAAAGCCCTAAACACCCAGAGCCAAAGAGTGTTAGGCATCACTTAAGTCTTCCTGTCTGTGTGATCTGAAGACTTATTACACTTGAGGACTGTGAATCCTCCAGCCGGTTAGGCGTCGTGTTTTGAGCATCCAAGAGTCATTGTGGATCGCCGGTGAACGAAGTCTGTGAAGTTTTGGAAGTCTACCTTGAAGACTTACCAGAGTGATTGGGCGAGGTCTGTGTGACCTTAGCTCAAGGGGAATACGGTGAGGACTGAGTGTCCTGAGCTGCATGTTCAGGACTGGGTGTCTGGGACTGTGTGTCCTCAGGTTTAAATACCTAGCCGCCCTAACCAGACGTACAACTGTCACAACAGTTGGAACTGGTCTACCAAATCTTTGTCTTCAATGAGTCACTGGTTTCATCCTTCCCTTCCCTTTACTTACTGTTGGTCCTTGTGAAGTCATTGTATGATTGCATTATCTTTTGTCTTCACTAAGTGACTGCTTGTTCTGATTGGCGTCACAATATCTTCCTACCTGATCTTTACTGCCTAGCTGCTATTAGTCATTGTGCTTTCACTTCATTGAATACTTAACTATGGTTTGCCTAGTGTAGTCTACCTTCCACTGCATGGTAATAGGTTTATTTCTATCGTTTGTCTTTGAAACTTCCATGTTTTGAAGACTTTCATAAAAATCGCCTATTCACCCCCCCCCCTCTAGTCGATCACTAGCACTTTCAATTGGTATCAGAGCAAGGTACGCCCTTGTTCTGTGTGATTCGGTTTAACCACCTGGAGTTTTAGCTATGTTGACAGCAGGGATAATTAAAGTCTCCGCTGCATGCCCCGTCTTCGATGGAACTGAATATCCCTACTGGAAGAATAAGATGCGCATGCATCTTGAAGCCATTGATGTCGACCTATGGTATGTCGTCAAGAATGGCATTCCCAAGGCTGCTGAAGGTGTCACCGCTGCTGATGTCAAGAAGTTTGTTCAACTGGACTCCACTGCCAAGAACATCATCTGTGGTCATCTGACCAAAGGACAGTATGGCCGCGTGAGTGCTTTGGAAACATCTAAGCTAGTCTGGGACTGGCTCTCCAAGGTCAACGAAGGCGTCTCAACCTAGAGAGATCAGCGAATCAGTGTCCTTCACAACCTCTTCAACCGCTTCAAGAGAAATGACAATGAGAATGTTCAGCTCACGTTTGATCGACTCACTGACATCACAAATGAGCTTCAAGCCCTCGGCGCCACTGAGATCACCAAGCATGAAGTCGTCAAGACACTCCTGAGATCACTTGACAGCTCGTTTGACACCCTAGCCCTGATGATTCAAGAACGTCCTGACTTCAAGACACTCGATCCGTCTGACATACTTGAGAGGCTCAACACACACGAGTTTCAGCTTTCTGAGAAAAGAGATATATACGGTCCCAACTATGGGCGAACTCGTGCCTTGAAGGCAAAAGCTGTCTCCTCATCTGAAGAAGAATCTGACTGCAGTTCTGATGATCCTGAAGACATTGGAAAGGAGCTTGCTATCCTTGTGAAGAAGTTCCAAAAATTCACCAAGAAGAAAGGCTTCAGAAAGTCTTCACGATCAAGCTCAAGAAATGATGAAGCTTCTGCTCATGACTACAAGAAGAGAACATGCCACAAGTGCAAGAAACCTGGCCACTACATCTCTGAGTGTCCGCAGTGGGACAATGAGAACAAGAAGAAGAAGAAGAGCAAGGAATATGACTCTGACGACAAGAAGAAGAAGAAATACTCAAAGTCTTCTTCCAAGTCTTCCTAAAAGTCTTCATCACACAAGAAGAGCTCATCTGGCAAGGCACGTGCGTTTGTTGGCAAGGAAATGGATTCAGAGGAGGAGTCCGCTTCTGAGGAGGCGGAGGTGGAGTCTGAGGAGGAGTCCAATTCTGGCGTTGCGAGTCTGGCTACAGCATACGTTGCCAAGTCCATCTTCAACACTGAAGACAATGACTTCATCACCGACACCGATGCAAATGACAAGGACTACTCCGCTCCTACCTACTGCTTCATGGCACGCGGTATTCCCAAAACAGTAGATACGTTGGAGACGTATCAGGCATCCCCAAGCTTAATTCATGCTCGTCCTCAAGTAGGTAAATGATAAAAAGAGAATTTTTGATGCGGAGTGCTACTTGGCATAATTTCAATGCAAATCTTCTTGATTGTGGTATGAATATTCAGATTAGAAAGATTCAAGACAAAAGTTTATATTGACATAAAAATAATAATACTTCAAGCATACTAATAAAGCAATTATGTATTCTCAAAATAACATGGCCAAAGAAAGTTATCCCTACAAAATCATATAGTATGGCTATGCTCCATCTTCACCACACAAAGTATTCAAATCATGCACAACCCCGATGACAAGCCAAGCAATTGTTTCATACTCTAACTTTTTCAAAACTTTTTCAATCTTCACGCAATACATGAGCGTGAGCCATGGATATAGCACTATATGTGGATTAGAATGGTGGTTGTGGAGAAGACAAAAAGGAGGGGAAGATAGTCTCACATCAACTAGGCGTATCAACGGGCTATGGAGATGCCCATCAATAGATATCAATGTGAGTGAGTAGGGATTGCCACGCAACGGATGCACTAGAGCTATAAATGTATGAAAGCTCAACAAAAGAAACTAGTGGGTGTGCATCCAACTTGCTTGCTCACGAAGAATTAGGGCAATTTGAGGAAGCCCATTATTGGAATATACAAGCCAAGTTCTATAATGTAAAATTCCCACTAGTATATGAAAGTGACAACATATGAGACTCTCTATATGAAGAACATGGTGCTACTTTGAAGCACAATATATGAGACTCGCTATATCATGGTGCTAATTTGAAGCACAAGTGTGGTAAAAGGATAGTAGCATTGCCCCTTTTATTTTTATTTTTTGGGCCTTCTTTTTTTTATTTTGGCCTTTTTTTATTGGGACAATACTCTATTGAATGATGATCATCACACTTTTATTTTTTTACAACTCAATGATTACAACTTGATTCTAAAACAAAGTATGACTCTATATGGATGCCTCTGGCGGTGTACCGGGATATGCAATGAATCAAGAGTGACAAGTATGAAGAAATTATGAACGGTGGCTTTGCCACAAATACTATGTCAACTACATGATCATGCTAAGCAATATGACAATGATGAATGTGTCATGATGAACTAGATGGTGGAAAGTTGCATGGCAATATATCTCGGAATGGCTATGGCCATAATAGGTAGGTATGGTGGCTGTTTTGAGGAAGGTATATGGTAGGTGTATGATACCGGCGAAAGGTGCGCGGTATTAGAGAGGCTAGCAAAGGTGGAAGAGTGAGAGTGCGTATAATCCATGGACTCAACATTAGTCATAAAGAACTCATATACTTATTGCAAAAATCTAGAAGTTATCAAAGCAAAGTATTACGCGCATGCTCCTAGGGGGATAGATTGGTAGGAAAAGACCATCGCTCGTCCTCGACCGCCAGTCATAAGGAAGACAATCAATAAATAAATCATTCTCCGACTTCGTTACATAACGGTTCACCATACATGCATGCTACGGGAATCACAAACCTTAACACAAGTATTCTTTAAATTCACAACTACTCAACTAGCATGACTTTAATATTATCACCTCCATATCTCAAAACAATTATCATGCTTCAATATTTTCTTAGTATTCAACACACTCAAAAGAAAGTTTCACAAATCTTGATTACCAAGAATATTATTATTAAGCAAATTACCAAGCTATTAAGAGACTCTCAAAATAATTTAAGTGAAGCATGAGAGATCAATAGTTTCTTTAAAACATATCCACCACCGTGCTCTAAAAGATCTAAGTGAAGCACATAGAGAAAAATTATAACAATCAAAAGATATAAGTGAAGCACACAGAGCAAAATTATCTAGCTCAAAATATATAAGTGAAGCACACAGAGCAAAACTACTTAGCTCAAAAGATATAAGTGAAGCACATAGAGCAAAATTATCTAGCTCAAAAGATATAAGTGAAGCACATAGAGTATTCTATCAAATTTTAATTCATGTATGGCTCTCTCAAAAGGTGTGTACAGCAAGGATGATTGTGGCATACTAAGACACAAAGACACAAATAATACAAGATGCTCCAAGCAAAACACATATCATGTTGGTGAATAAAAATATAGCTCCAAGTAAATTACCGATGGAAGTGGACGAAAGAGGGGATGCCTTCCGGGGCATCCCCAAGCTTTGACTTTTTGGTGTCCTTGGATTATCTTGGGGGTGCCATGGGCATCCCCAAGCTTAGGCTCTTGCCACTCCTTGTTCCATGATCCATCAAAATAATTCACCCAAAACTTGAAAACTTCACAACACAAAACTCAAAATAGAAAACTCGTGAGCTCCGTTAGCGAAAGAAAACAAAAGACTACTTCAAGGTACTGTAATTAACTCATTCTTTATTTATATTGGTGTTAAACCTACTGTATTCCAACTTCTCTATGGATTATAAACTATTTTACTAGCCATAGATTCATCAAAATAAGCAAACAACACACGAAAAACAGAATCTGTCAAAAACAGAACAGTCTGTAGTAATCTGTAGCTAGGGCAAGATATGGAGACCCCAAAAATTCTAAAATAAATTGCTGTACGTGAGGAATTTATCTATTAATCATCTTCAAAAATAATTAACTAAATATCACTCTTCAAATAAAAATGACAGCAGTTCTCGTGAGCGCTAAAGTTTCTGTTTTTTACAGCAAGTTCAACAAGACTTTCCCCAAGTCTTCCCAACGGTTCTACTTGGCACAAACACTAATTAAACACAAAAAACACAACCAAAACAGAGGCTAAATAATTTATTTATTTATTACTAATCAGGAGCAAAAAGCAAGGAATAAAAATAAAATTGGGTTGCCTCCCAACAAGCGCTATCGTTTAACGCCCCTAGCTAGGCATAAAAGCGAGGATAGATCTAGGTATTGCCATCTTTGGTAGGCAATCCATAAGTGGCTCTCATGATAGTTTCATATGGTAATTTTATTTTATTTCTAGGAAAGTGTTCCATGCCCCTTTTTAATGGAAATTGAAATCTAATATTCCCTTCCTTCATATCAATAATCGCACCAACCGTTCTAAGGAAAGGTCTACCAAGAATAATAGGGCAAGAAGGATTGCAATCTATATCAAGAACAATGAAATCTATGGGCACATAATTCCTATTTTTAACAATAAGAACATCATTAATCCTTCCCATATGTTTCTTAATAGTGGAATCCCCAAGATGCAAGTTTAGAGAGCAATCATCAAAATTACGGAAATCTAGTAAATCACACAAAGTCTTGGGAATAGTAGAGACACTAGCACCCAAATCACACAAAGCATAGAACTCATGATCTTTAATTTTAATTTTAATAGTTGGTTCCCACTCATCATAGAGTTTTCTAGGGATAGAAACTTTCAACTCAAGTTTTTCTTCATAAGATTGCATCAAGGCATCAACAATATGTTCGGTGAAGGCTTTATTTTGACTATAAGCATGTGGAGAATTTAGCACGGATTGCAATAAGGAAATACAATCAATTAAAGAGCAACTTTCATAATTAAATTCCTTGAAATCCAATATAGTGGGTTTAGCAACATCTAGATTTTTATTTCTTTCAATCCCACTTTCATCAATATCATCATTAAGATCTAAATACCCCGAATTTTTAGAATGCCTTCTAGGTAAAGGAAGATCATATTCAGTTTCATCAAGATTCATATTGCAAAATAAAGATTTAATAGGGGACACATCAATAACTTTTAGATCTTCATCTTGATTTTCATAGGTATTGGAAGAACACGCTTTAATAAAGGCATCTTTGGAAGCACGCATCCTAGCGGTTCTTTCCTTGCACTCATCAATGGAAATTCTCATGGATTTGAGAGACTCATTGATATCATGCTTAGGAGGAATAGATCTAACCTTTAAAGAATCAATCTCAAGAGTAATTCTATAAACGTTTTTAGCCAAATCATCAACTTTAAGTAATTTCTCCTCAAGCAAAGCATTAAAATTCTTTTGTGAATTCATAAACTCCTTAACACTAGTCTCAAATTCAGAGGGCATCTTATTATAATTTCCATAAGAGTTGTTGTAGGAATTCACATAATTATTAGAAGGATTACTAGGATATGGCCTAGGATTAAAATTCCCTCTATAAGCGTTGCTACCAAAATTATTCCCACTAACAAAATTCACATCCATAGATTCATTGTTATTCTCAATCAAAGTAGACAAAGGCATATCATTAGGATTGGAAGAAACACTCTTAGTAGCAAATAATTTCACAAGTTCATCCATCTTTCCACTCAACACATTGATTTTTTTATTAGAAAATCTTTCAGTATGCCATTGAGAATAATTAACCATAATATTATCTAGGAGTTTAGTAGCATCTCCTAAAGTGATTTCCATAAAAGTGCCTCCCGCGGCTGAATCTAAAAGATTTCTAGAAGCAAAATTCAATCCGGCATAAATTTTTTGTATAATCATCCACAAATTCAAACCATGAGTAGGGCAATTACGTATCATTAATTTCATTCTCTCCCAAGCTTGTGCAACATGTTTATGATCAAGTTGTTTAAAGTTCATAATATCATTTCTAAGAGAGATGATCTTAGCGGGAGGAAAATATTTAGAGATAAAAGCATCTTTGCACTTGTTCCATGAATCAATACTATTCTTAGGCAAAGACGAAAACCAAGCTTTAGCACGATCTCCAAGCGAAAAAGGAAATAGCTTCAATTTAACGACATCATTATTGACATCTTTTTTCTTTTGCATATCACATAAATCAACGAAGCTATTCAGATGAGTAGCGACATCTTCACTAGGAAGGCCGGCGAATTGATCTTTCATAACAAGATTCAACAAAGCAGTATTAATTTCACAAGATTCAGCATCGGTAAGAGGAGCAATCGGAGTGCTAAGGAAATCATTATTATTGGTATTGGTGAAGTCACACAATTTAGTAGTATCTTGAGCCATCACGACAAACAAGCAATCTAACACACGAGCAAAGAAAAAGGCAAACGGGCAAAAAAAGCAAATAGAGAGGGAGGATAGAGAGAGAGGGCGAATAAAAAGGCAAGGGTGAATTGAGGGAGAGGAAAATGACAGGCAAATGGCAAATAATGTAATGCGAGAGATAGGGATTGTGATGGGTACTTGGTATGTTGACTTTTTGCGTAGACTCCCCGGCAACGGCGCCAGAAATCCTTCTTGCTACGTCTTGAGCTTGCGTTGGTTTTCCCCGAAGAGGAAGGGATGATGCAGCAGAGTAGCGTAAGTATTTCCCTCAGTTTTTGAGAACTAAGGTATCAATCCAGTAGGAGCCCACGCTCAAGTCCCTCGTACCTACACAAAGCGATAGCTACTCGCAACCAATGCGATTAGGGGTTGTCAATCCCTTCACGGTCACTTACGAGAGTGAGATCTGATAGAAATAATATTTTTGGTATTTTTGGTATAAAGATGCAAAGTAAAAAGTAAAAGCAAAGTAAAAAAGCAAAGCAAGATTAAAGTGATGGAGATTGATATGATGAGAATAGACTCGGGGGGGGGGCATAGGTTTCACTAGTGGCTTCTCTCAAGAGCATAAGTATTCTACGGTGGGTGAACAAATTACTGTTGAGCAATTGATAGAATTGAGAATAGTTATGAGAATATCTAGGCATGATCATGTATATAGGCATCACGTCCTTGACAAGTAGATCGAAATGATTCTGCATCTACTACTATTACTCCACTCATCGACCGCTATCCAGCATGCATCTAGAGTATTAAGTTAAAACAGAGTAACGCCTTAAGCAAGATGACATGATGTAGAGAGATAAATTCATGCAATATGAAATAAACCCCATCTTGTTATCCTCGAAGGCAACGATGCAATATGTGCCTTGCTGCCCCTTCTGTCACTGGGTAAGGACACCGCAAGATCGAACCCAAAGCTAAGCACTTCTCCCATGGCAAGAACTACCAATCTAGTTGGCCAAACCAAACGGATAATTCGAAGAGACTTGCAAAGATAACCAATCATACATAAAAGAATTCAAAGAAGATTCAAATATTATTCATAGATAGACTTGATCATAAACCCACAATCCATCGGTCTCAACAAACACACCGCAAAAAGAAGATTACATCAAATAGATCTCCACAAGAGAGGGGGAAGAACTTCGTATTGAGATTCAAAGAGAGAGAAGAAGAAGCCATCTAGCTACTAACTATGGACCCGAAGGTCTAGGTAAACAACTCACACTTCATCGGAGGGGCTAGGATGATGTAGAAGCCCTCCGTGATGATAGCCCTCTTTCGGCAGAGCTCCGGAATAGGCCCCAAGATGGGATCTCGTGGATACAGAAAGTTGCGGCGGTGGAATTAGGTTTTTGGCTCCCATTCTGATCGTTTGGGGGTATGTGTGTATATATAGGAGGAAGAAGTACGTCGGAGGAGCAACGAGGGGCCCACGAGGCAGGGGGCGCGCCCTAGGGGGGGCGCCCCCACCCTCGTGACCGCCTCTTTTGTTCCTTGGAGCAGGGTCCAAGTCTCCTGGATCACGTTCGGTGAGAAAATCACGTTCCCAAAGATTTTATTCCGTTCGGACTCCGTTTGATATTCCGTTTATCTGAAACACTGAAATAGGCAAAAACAGCAATTTTGGGCTGGGCCTCCGGTTAATAGGTTAGTCCCAAAAATAATATAAAAGTGGAAAATAAAGCCCAATATAGTCCAAAACAGTAGATAATATAGCATGGAGCAATCAAAAATTATAGGTACGTTGGAGACGTATCAGATCTCAGGTAAGATGACCATACCCTCGAAATCACTTCTATCTTTGCTTGCTAGTTGCTCGCTCTATTGCTATGCCACGATACCTACTAGTTGCTATACCATGCCTCCCATTATTGCCATGTCAAGCCTCTAACCCACCTTGTCCTAGCAAACCGTTGTTTGGCTATATTACCGCTTTGCTCAGCCCCTCTTATAGCGTTGTTAGTTGCAAGTGAAGGTGAAGTTTGTTCCATGTTGGAACATGGATATGTTTGGGATATCACAATATATCTCTTATTTAATTAATGCATCTATATACTTGGTAAAGGGTGGAAGGCTCGGCCTTATGCCTGGTGTTTTGTTCCACTCTTGCCGCCCTAGTTTCCGTCATACCGGTGTTATGTTCCTTGATTTTGCGTTCCTTGCGTGGTTGGGTTATAATGGGAACCCCTTGATAGTTCGCCTTGAATAAAACTCCTCCAGCAAGGCCCAACCTTGGTTTTACCATTTGCTACCTAAGCCTTTTTCCCTTGGGTTCTGCAGACTCAAGGGTCATCTTTATTTAAACCACGGGCCAGTGCTCCTCTGAGTGTTGGTCCAAACTAGAGCACCGTGCAGGGCCATCTCTTGGCAACTTGGGTTATGTCGGCTCCTGTACGCTTAGCTTATCCGGTGTGCCCTGAGAACAAGATATGTGCAGCTCCTATCGGGATTTGTCGGCACAGCGGGTGGTCTTGCTGGTCTTGTTTTACCATTGTCGAGATGTCTTGTAACCGGGATTCCGAGTCTGATCGGGTCTTCCTGGGAGAAGGAATATCCTTCGTTGACCGTGAGAGCTTGTGATGGGCTAAGTTGGGACACCCCTGCAGGGTTTTGAACTTTCAAAAGTCGTGCCCGCGGTTATGGGCAGGTGGGAATTTGTTAATATCCGGTTGTAGAGAACTTGACACTTACTTAATTAAAATGCATCAACCGCGTGTGTAGTCGTGATGGTCTCTTTTTGGTGGAGTCTGGGAAGTGAACATGGTTTTGGAGTTATGTTTGAACGTAAGTAGTTTCAGGATCACTTATTGATCACTTCTAGTTCACGACCGTGCTTTGCTTCTCTTCTCGCTCTCATTTGCGTAAGTTAGCCACCATATATGCTAGTGCTTGCTGCAGCTCCACCTCACTACCTTTTCCTACCCATAAGCTTAAATAATCTTGATCGCGAGGGTGTGAGATTGCTGAGTCCCCGTGAGTCACAGATTACTTCCAAAACCAGTTGCAGGTGACGCAACCGAGCTCAAGGAGGAGCTCGATGAAGATCGTGTGCATTGTGTTGTTTCGTTTCCAGTTGATCAGTAGTGGAGCCCAGTCGGGGCAATCGGGGATCTTTTGCATTAGGGGTTGTCTTTGTTTATTTGGTTCCGTAGTCGGACCTTGATTGTATCTGGATGATGTAATGCTATATTCTTGTATTGTGTGAAGTGGCGATTGTAAGCCAACTCTTTATCTCTTTCTTGTTCAGTACATGGGATGTGTAAAGATTACCCCTCTTGCGACATGCCTACAATGCGGTTATGCCTCTAAGTCGTGCTCCGACACGTGGGAGATATAGCCGCATCATGGGTGTTACACAATATAAAGTGACGTTCTTTCGCATTAAGATTTTGTGCATCTAACCATAAAAGCGCATGACAACCTCTGCTTCCCTCTGCGAAGGGCCTATCTTTTACTTTTATCTCCTATATTACATAAGAGTCATGGTGATCTTCACCCTTCCTTTTTACATTTTGTCCTTTGGCAAGCACAATATGTTGGAAAGATCCTGGTATATATGGCTAATTGGATGTGAGTGTTCATGAACTATTACTGTTGACATTACCCTTGAGGTAAAACATTGGGAGGCAAAACTATAAGCCCCTATATTTCTCTGTGTCCGATTAAAACTCCATACCCATAAGTATTGTGTGAGTGTCAGCAATTGTGAAAGATTATATGATAGTTGAGTATGTGGACTTGCTGAAAAGCTCTTATACATTGACTCTTTCCTATGTTATGATAAATTGCAATTGCTTCAATGATTGAGATTGTAGTTTGTTAGTTTTCAATGAAGTTTACGATTCATACTTGATATTGTGATTGAATTATTACTCTAGCATAAGAGATTATATGACAAGAATTATATAAGTTGTTGTTTTAAGAATGATCATGATGCCCTCATGTCCGTATTTTATTTTTATCGACACCTCTATCTCTAAACATGTGGACATATTTTTCGATTTCGGCTTTTCGCTTTAGGACAAGCGAGGTCTAAGCTTGGGGGAGTTGATACGTCCATTTTGCATCATGCTTTTATATCGATATTTATTGCATTATGGGTTGTTATTACACATTATGTCACAATACTTATGCCTATTCTCTCTTGTTTTACAAGGTTTACATAAAGAGGGAGAATGCCGGCAGCTGGGATTCTGGGCTGGAAAAGGAGCAAATATTAGAGACCTATTCTGCACAGCTCAAAAAGTCCTGAAACTCCACGAAAGATGTTTTCCAAATATATAAAAAATACTAAGAGCAAGAACTTCACCAGGGGGGCCACAAGTTGCCCACGAGGGTGGGGGCGCGGCCTACCCCCTGGGCGCGCCCCCTACCTCGTGGGCCCCCTGGTGGCCCTCCGGTGGACATCTTCTACTATATGGAGTCTTTTGATGGGAAAAAAATCATAAGCCATCTTCCCGGATGAAACTCCGCCGCCACGAGGCGGAACCTTGGCGGAACCAATCTAGGGCTCTGGCGGAGCTGTTCTGCCGGGGAAACTTCCCTCCCAAAGGGGGAAATCATCGCCATCGTCATCACCAACGCTCCTCTCATCGGGAGAGGGCAATCTCCATCAACATCTTCATCAACACCATCTCATCTCAAAACCCTAGTTCATCTCTTGTATCCAATTCTTGTCTCCAAGTCCGGGATTGGTGCTAGTAGGTTGCTAGTGGTGTTAATTACTCCTTGTAGTTGATGCTAGTTGGTTTAATTGGTGGAAGATCATATGTGCAGATCCTATATGCATATTAATACCCCTCTGATTATGAACATGTTTATGCTTTGTGAGTAGTTACTTTTGTCCTGAGGACATGGGAGAAGTCTTGCTATTAGTAGTCATGTGAATTTGGTATTTCGTTCGATATTTTGATGAGATGTATGTTGTCTCTCCTCTAGTGGTGTTATGTGAACGTCGACTACATGACACTTCACCATTGTTTGGGCCTAGAGGAAGGCATTGGGGAGTAATAAGTAGATGATGGGTTGCTAGAGTGACAGAAGCTTAAACCCTAGCTTATGTGTTGCTTTGTAAGGGGCTGATTTGGATCCATATGTTTCATGTTATGGTTAGGTTTACCTTAATACTTTTGTTGTAGTTGCGGATGCTTGCAATAGAGGTTAATCATAAGTGGGATGCTTGTCCAAGTAAGGGCAACACCCAAGCACCGGTCCACCCACATATCAAATTATCAAAGTACCGAACGCGAATCATATGAACGTGATGAAAACTAGCTTGACGATATTCCCATGTGTCCTCGGGAGCGCTTTACAACATATAAGAGTTTGTCCAGACTTGTCCTTTGCTACAAAAAGGATTGGGCCACCTTGCTGCACTTTATTTACTTTTGTTACTTGTTGCTCATTACAAATTATCCTATCACAAAACTATCTGTTACCACTTATTTCAGTACTTGCAGAGAATACCTTGCTGGAAACTGATACGTCTCCAACGTATCTATAATTTTTGATTGCTCCATGCTATATTATCTACTGTTTTGGACTATATTGGGCTTTATTTTCCACTTTTATAGTATTTTTGGGACTAACCTATTAACCGGAGGCCCAGCCCAGAATTGCTATTTTTTGCCTATTTCAGTGTTTCGGAGAAACAGAATATCAAACGGAGTCCAAACGGAATAAAACCTTCGGGAACGTGATTTTCTCACCGAACGTGATCCAGGAGACTTGGACCCTACTCCAAGGAGTCAAAGAGGAGGTCACGGGGGTGGGGGGCGCCCCCCTAGGGCGCGCCCCCTACCTTGTGGGCCCCTCGGTGCTCCACCGACGTACCCCTTCCTCCTATATATACATACGTACCCTCAAACGATCAGAATAGGAGCCAAAAACCTAATTCCACCGCCACAACTTTCTGTTTCCACGAGATCCCATCTTGGGGCCTGTTCTGGAGCTCCGCCGGAAGAGGGCCGTCATCACGGAGGGCTTCTACATCATCATAGCCTCTCCGATGAAGTGTGAGTAGTTTACCTCAGACCTTCGGATCCATAGTTAGTAGCTAGATGGCTTCTTCTCTCTTTTTGAATCTCAATACAAAGTTCTCCCCCTCTCTTGTGGAGATCTATTCGATGTAATCTTCTTTTTGCAGTGTGTTTGTTGAGACCGATGAATTGTGGGTTTATGATCAAGTCTATCTATGAATAATATTTGAATCTTCTCTGAATTCTATTATGTATAATTGGTTATCTTTGCAAGTCTCTTTGAATTATCCGTTTGGTTTGGCCAACTAGATTGGTAGTTCTTGCCATGGGAGAAGTGCTTAGCTTTGGGTTCGATCTTGCGGTGTCCTTTCCCAGTGACAGAAGGGGCAGCAAGGCACGTATTGTATCATTGCCATCAAGGATAACAAGATGGGGTTTATTTCATATTACATGAATTTATCTCTCTACATCATTCATCTTGCTTAAGGCGTTACTCTGTTTTTAACTTAATACTCTAGATGCATGTTGGATAGCGGTCGATGAGTGGAGTAATAGTAGTAGATGCAGAATCGTTTCGGTCTACTTGTCACGGACGTGATGCCTATATACATGATCATGCCTAGATATTCTCATAACTATGCTCAATTCTGTCAATTGCTCAACAGTAATTTGTTCACCCACCATAGAATACTTATGCTCTTGAGAGAAGCCACTAGTGAAACCTATGGCCCCTGGGTCTATTCTCATCATATTAATCTCCATTACTTTAATCTTGCTTTGCTTTTTTACTTTGCCTTTACTTTTTACTTTGCATCTTTATACCAAAAATACCAAAAATATTATATCTATCAGATCTCACTCTTGTAAGTGAACGTGAAGGGATTGACAACCCCTAATCGCGTTGGTTGCGAGTAGCTATCGTTTTGTGCAGGTACGAGGGACTTGAGCGTGACCTCCTACTGGATTGATACCTTGGTTCTCAAAAACTGAGGGAAATACTTACGCTACTCTGCTACATCATCCCTTCCTCTTCGGGGAAAACCAACGCAAGCTCAAGACGTAGCAAGAAGGATTTCTGGCGCCGTTGCCGGGGAGTCTACGCAAAAAGTCAACATACCAAGTACCCATCACAATCCCTATCTCTCGCATTACATTATTTGCCATTTGCCTCTCGTTTTCCTCTCCCCCACTTCACCCTTGCTGTTTTATTAGCCCTCTCTCTCTCTATCCTCCCTCTCTTCTGTTTGCCTCTTTTCCCTCGCCATGTCAGAACCAAAAAGAGTTGGGGGTTCTCTCCCAAGTTCTAGTGCTTTAGACAATCCTGCTATCTTATCTAAACTCATAAATCGAAATGCTATAGAACAACTTGCCGGAGTTATCAATGAGAACCTTAATAATTTTGATGAAGATGATTCTGGAATTTTTCGTTATTTACTAGATGAATCTTTGAAAGATGCTTGGGATAGGCTGTTAAGGATTCGGGCTAGCTATGTACCCCAATATCAAATTGAGGTTTACTTGAAAAGCTTTTATGTTGGGCTACCCGCTTCGTTCAAACAAGTCTTAGATTTTATTTTCGAGGGGGGTTTTCTTGAAGGGGACCCCATAGATACCTATGAGAGGATGAAAACTATATTTGGGCACCCCATTAATGAGAAAACTGAAATTACATCTCTCTTGCTTTCTTACCTAAACGAATCTATTAAAGAGATAAAAGCTAGCCTAGATGCCAATTTTCGCAACATTCTTAATCTTTATTCTACCATTAATGGACATGTGCTCTGTAAAAATAGAAAGATTAATTCCATAGATAACAAGTTTGCTCTCTTTTTCTCCAAAACCAAAGATGGCAATATCTAGATCTATCCTCGCTTTTATGCCTAGCTAGGGGCGTTAAACAATAGCGCTTGTTGGGAGGCAACCCAATTTTATTTTTATTCCTTGCTTTTTGATACTGCTTAGTAATAAATAAATTATTTAGCCTCTGTTTTGGTTGTGTTTTTTGTGTTTAATTAGTGTTTGTGCCAAGTAGAACCGTTGGGAAGACTTGGGGAAAGTCTTGTTGAACTTGCTGTAAAAAACAGAAACTTTAGCGCTCACGAGAACTTATGTAATTTTTATTTGAAGAGTGCTATTTAGTTAATTATTTTTGCAGATGATTAATAGATAAATTACTCACGTCCAGCAATTTATTTTAGAATTTTTGGGGTTCCATATCTTGCGCTATCTACAGATTACTACAGACTGTTCTGTTTTTGACAGATTCTGTTTTTCGTGTGTTGTTTGCTTATTTTGATGAATCTATGGCTAGTAAAATAGTTTATAATCCATAGAGAAGTTGGAATACAGTAGGTTTAACACCAATATAAATAAATAATGAGTTCATTACAGTACCTTGAAGTAGTCTTTTGTTTTCTTTCGCTAATGGAGCTCACGAGTTTTCTACTTTGAGTTTTGTGTTGTGAAGTTTTCAAGTTTTGGGTGAATTCTTTTGATGGATCATGGAACAAGGAGTGGCAAGAGCCTAAGCTTGGGGATGCCCATGGCACCCCCAAGATAATCCAAGGACACCAAAAAGTCAAAGCTTGGGGATGCCCCGGAAGGCATCCCCTCTTTTGTCCACTTCCATCGGTAATTTACTTGGAGCTATATTTTTATTCACCAACATGATATGTGTTTTGCTTGGAGCGTCTTGTATTATTTGTGTATTTGTGTCCTAGTATGCCACAATCATCCTTGCTGTACACACCTTTTGAGAGAGCCATACATGAATTAAAATTTGATAGAATACTCTATGTGCTTCACTTATATCTTTTGAGCTAAGTAGTTTTGCTCTATGTGCTTCACTTATATCTTTTGAGCTATATAGTTTTGCTCTATGTGCTTCACTTATATCTTTTGAGCATTATAATTTTGCTCTATGTGCTTCACTTAGATCTTTTAGAGCACGGTGATGGATTTGTTTTAAAGAAACTATTGATCTCTCATGCTTCACTTAAATTATTTTGAGTCTTATTAGCATGGTAATTTGCTTAATAATAATATGCTTGGTATTCAAGATTTGTGAAACTTTCTTTTGAATGTGTTGAATACTAAGAAACGATTGAAGCATGATAATTGTTTTGAGATATGGAGGTGATAATATTAAAGTCATGCTAATTGAGTAGTTGTGAATTTAAAGAATACTTGTGTTAAAGTTTGTGATTCCCGTAGCATGCACGTATGGTGAACCGTTATGTGATGAAGTCGGAGCATGATTTATTTATTGTTTGTCTTCCTTATGAGTGGCGGTCGGGGACGAGCGATGGTATTTTCCTACCAATCTATCCCCCTAGGAGCATGCGCGTAATACTTGGCTTTGATAACTTCTAGATTTTTGCAATAAGTATATGAGTTCTTTATGACTAATGTTGAGTCCATGGATCATACACACTCTCACCCTTCCACCTTTGCTAACCTCTCTAATACCGTGCACCTTTCGCCGGTATCATACACCTACCATATACCTTCCTCAAAACATCCACCATACCTACCTATTATGGCATTTCCATAGCCATTCTGAGATATATTGCCATGCAACTTTCCACCATCTATTTCATCATGACACACTCCATCATTGTCATATTGCATATCCCGGTACACTGCCGGATGCATTCATATAGAGTCATATTTTGTTCTAAGTATCGAGTTGTAATTGTTGAGTTGTAAGAAAAATAAAAGTGTGATGATCATCATTTTTAGAGCATTGTCCCAAGTGAGGAAAGAATGATGGAGACTATGATTCCCCCATAAGTCGGGACGAGACTCCGGACGAAAAATAAATAAAAGAGGCCAAAGAAGCCCAAATAAAAAGAGAAAGAAATGAGGCCATAAAAAAAGAGAAAAGGCCCAAATAAAAAATATAAATGAATAAAAAATGAGAGAAAAAGAGATAAGGGACAATGTTACTATCCTCTTACCACACTTGTGCTTCAAAGTAGCACCATGATTTTCATAGTAGAGAGTCTCTCATGTTATCACTTTCATATACTAGTGGGAATTTTACATTATAGAACTTGGCTTGTATATTCCAATGACGGGCTTCCTCAAATTGCCCTAGGTCTTCATGAGCAAGCAAGTTGGATGCACACCCACTTAGTTTCATTTTGAGCTTTCATATACTTATAGCTCTAGTGCATCCATTGCATGGCAATCCCTACTCACTCACATTGATATCTATTGATGGGCATCTTCATAGCCCTTTGATACGCCTAGTTGATGTGAGACTATCTTCCCCTCCTTTTTGTCTTCTCCACAACCACCATTCTATTCCACCTATAGTGATATATCCATGGCTCACGCTCATGTATTGTGTGAAGATTAAAAAAGTTTTGAAAAAGTTAGAGTATGAAACAATTTCTTGGCTTGTCATCCGGGTTGTGCATGATTTAAATACTTTGTATGGTGAAGATGGAGCATAGCCAGACTATATGATTTTGTAGGGATAACTTTCTTTGGCCATGTTATTTTGAGAAGACATAATTGCTTTGTTAGTATGCTTGAAGTATTATTATTTTTATGTCAATATAAACTTTTGTCTTGAATCTTTCAAATCTGAATATTCATATCACAATTAAGAAGATTGCATTCAAATTATGCCAAGTAGCACTCCGCATCAAAAATTCTCTTTTTATCATTTACCTACTCGAGGATGAGCAGGAATTAAGCTTGGGGATGCCTGATACGTCTCCAACGTATCTATAATTTTTTATTGCTCCATGCTATATTATCTACTGTTTTGGACTATATTGGGCTTTATTTTCCACTTTTATATTATTTTTGGGACTAACCTATTAACCGGAGGCCTAGCCCAGAATTGCTGTTTTTTTTGCCTATTTCAGTGTTTCGGAGAAATAGAATATCAAACGGAGTCCAAACGGAATAAAACCTTCGGGGACGTGATTTTCTCACCGAACGTGATCCAAGAGACTTGGACCCTACTCCAAGGAGTCAAAGAGGAGGTCACGAGGGTGGGGGGCGCCCCCCTAGGGCGCGCCCCCTGCCTCATGGGCCCCTCGGTGCTCCACCGACGTACTCCTTCCTCCTATATATACATACGTACCCCCAAACGATCAGAACGGGAGCCAAAAACCTAATTTCACCGCCGCAACTTTCTGTATCCACGAGATCCCATCTTGGGGCCTGTTCCGGAGCTCCGCCGGAAGAGGGCTTCATCACGGAGGGCTTCTACATCATCCTAGCCCCTCTGATGAAGTGTGAGTTGTTTACCTAGACCTTCGGGTCCATAGTTAGTAGCTAGATGGCTTCTTCTCTCTCTTTGAATCTCAATACAAAGTTCTCCCCCTCTCTTGTGGAGATCTATTCGATGTAATCTTCTTTTTGCGGTGTGTTTGTTGAGACCGATGAATTGTGGGTTTATGATCAAGTCTATCTATGAATAATATTTGAATCTTCTTTGAATTCTTTTATGTATGATTGGTTATCTTTGCAAGTCTCTTCGAGTTATCCATTTGGTTTGGCCAACTAGATTGGTAGTTCTTGCCATGGGAGAAGTGCTTAGCTTTGGGTTCGATCTTGAGGTGTCCTTACCCAGTGACAGAAGGGGCAGCAAGGCACATATTGCATCGTTGCTATCGAGGATAACAAGATGGGGTTTATTTCATATTGCATGAATTTATCTCTCTACATCATTCATCTTGCTTAAGGTGTTACTCTGTTTTTAACTTAATACTCTAGATGCATGCTGGATAGCGATCGATGAGTGGAGTAATAGTAGTAGATGCAGAATCGTTTCGGTCTACTTGCCACGGACGTGATGCCTATATACATGATCATGCCTAGATATTCTCATAACTATGCTCAATTCTGTCAATTGCTCAACAGTAATTTGTTCACCCACCGTAGAATACTTATGTTCTTGAGAGAAGCCACTAGTGAAACCTATGGGCCCCGGGTCTATTCTCATCATATTAATCTCCATTACTTTAATCCTGCTTTGCTTTTTACTTTGCCTTTACTTTTTACTTTGCATCTTTATACCAAAAATACCAAAAATATTATATCTATCAGATCTCACTCTCGTAAGTGACCGTGAAGGGATTGACAACCCCTAATCGCGTTGGTTGCGAGTAGCTATCGTTTTGTGCAGGTACGAGAGACTTGAGCGTGGCCTCCTACTAGATTGATACCTTGGTTCTCAAAAACTGAGGGAAATACTTACGTTACTCTGCTGCATCATCCCTTCCTCTTCGGGGAAAACCAACGCAAGCTCAAGACGTAGCAGAAACCGCTTATCATTTCCTTCTGCTCCTCGTTGGGTTCGACACTCTTACTTATCGAAAGGACTACGATAGATCCCCTATACTTGTGGGTCATCATTAACACACCTCCTATGCCATTACCGCTAGCATCACAATGAATCTCAAAGGGCTTGTCAAATTCGGGTAAAGCAAGCACGAGCGCATGAGTAAGCAAATTCTTAAGCTCATTGAAAGCGGTATCTTGGGATGGTCCCCAAACAAATGGCGCATTTTTCTTGCTCAAAGCATGTAAACGCGAAGCAATGGTGCTAAAATCTTTCACAAAGCGACGATAGAAACCCGCAAGGCCAAGAAAGCTACACACTTGATGCAAGTTGGTTGGGCGTGGCCAAGTTTTAATAGCATTGATATTGGAGGCAATAACATGAACACCCTTAGAAGAAACAACAAAACCCAAGAAAGCGAGCTTATCAACGCCGAAAAGGCACTTTTCCATGTTAGCATAGAGATGCTCGTTTCGAAGAGTTTGCAAAACGTTTCAAACATGGGTGACATGATCTTGAAGAGATTTGCTATAAACAAGGATATCATCGAAGTAGACCACAACAAACACACCAATGTAAGGGCAAAAGACATGATTCATAAGACACATAAAAGTACCCGGTGCTTCCGATAGACCCATAGGCATGACTAACCACTCATACAACCCAAACTTGGTTTTGAAAGCGGGTTTCCATTCATCACCCTCTAGTATCTGGATTTGATAGTAACCACTTTTAAGATCAATTTGTGAAAAGATAATGGCACCACTAAGTTCATCAAGCATATCATCAAGGCGTGGAATGGGATACCTATAGCGAACGGTGATAGCATTGATAGGTCTAAATCGGAGCAGATGCGAAAGCTACCATCTCGTTTTGGCACAAGAATGATCGGCACGGCACAGCGGCTCAAACTTTCACGCACATGTCCATGGTCTATGAGATGCTTTACTTGCCTTTGTATTTCTTTGGTTTCTTCGGGGTTGATGCGGTAGGGAGCTTTGTTCGGAAGAGGAGCTCCGGGGATTAGGTCGATGTGGTGCTCGATGCCTCATAGTGGAGTGTGACGCCCCAAGACAGGAGCTTCAGTTGCCTTCCTTGTTTTCCGAGATTCGTCATGTGATTTGTTTTGCTTGTTGCATTCCTCTTCGCATATTTTGCATTGCATCATGTCATCATGCCATCATTTTCTCAAAGCTAACTAAAACTCACTTAAATAAATTGCATAGATCTTTTGGTCTATTTAAACCAAGGGAATTCACATGGTGAGTTCTCTTTATAACATATCCTCCCAATATTAGGGAGCTATATTAAATATTTCTTTAATTTGGAATCACCCATAAACACACTTGCAAATTATCCCAAACACCCATAAACTTCTCTTTCTTTTCATCATCCATTTATTACAGGAGTTCTTCATGGAGGCTCTACATGGTGGTTCGTCAAGGATTCTTTTCATTCTTCAATTGTTCTTCAAGATTTCTCTCGAAGTTATGATCCGCCAATCTATACTCTAAAATAAACATGGTTCTCAACACATGCTTTGTTTTGAGGAGTTCAAGCCTTCTTCATCTTGCATTCTGAAGTGCAATTCTTTCTACCTTATTTTTTGGGGTGGTTTTATGTCATTCTTGACAATTGCCTTTCATGTTTCACGATTCACATGTTGTCAAGAATGAGATAGTTAAACCCATCAATTTCTTCGAGCATGAGCTCTTCTCAATCCCATCAATCTCTTCATTGGAGTTACCTTGGATTATATTTCACCTAAAGGTTTCTCTAAGGATTGTTGCTATTTATGGTGCTCATAAATGACCCAAGTTCTTCATTTATCCTCTCGGTGAAATAGGTTTCTTGTCTCCTTGTTGATATCAATCCAATCTATTGGTTCCGTTAGTGGCAGAATTTAACCTCACAATTTTGAGACGTTTTCCATAAGCCCACAACAACCTTATTCTTTTGTTGTTTAATTTTCAACAACTCCGTTCAATCCTTCTTTGCAAGGGTGCTTTCCAAGGTCATTTGTGGCAGAAGTTTGGCATTTTCTTCTCCATTCTCTTATTCCAATGATCTATTTTTCTATTCTTTCTTCCGGAGGCATTGTGATGTTGTTCTATTCACTCATCATCTCGATTTGAGGATTGTGTTTTTCTCGTGCTTATCCTTTTAACTGGAGTGTCGTGCCCTCTTCTCAAGTTCTTCCCATTCTGTTAAGTTTTGCCTCCCTTCTCAACGGGAGTGCTGTCTGAAATCTTTCCTACCCCTTGTGCCATTCTTTCAATAGTTCCGGAGGCAGTGTGTTGTTGATGTCATCAAGTATCCCTCATCTTGTCAAGTTCATGTTCAATTCCTTCCATTTACATTCGGAGTGTTGTCCAAATTATATCATTCTTATTCCTTCTCTATCTTGTTTTAACCAGAGTGTTGTGTCTATCATTCCTCTTCTAACCAGAGTCTCGTCCAAGTGCTTTCATTTTTCCAAGTTCATATTATTGCCTTCCATTTCCAACTGAAGTGTTGTCGTAATTGATCCTTATCATTCCTTGTACATCTCGTTTCATCTGGAGTGCTTGCATGTACTTCTTGCCCATTGCAACCCTTTTCTCATGTCTTTCAACAACAGGGTTCTCGTGATGTTCCTTGTTCCTCTTTTCTAACAGAATGTTTTCAACTTCGATCATCTCCATTGTATTCTTTTCTCGAAATTGTTTAACCTCTCAAGGTTCTTTGGTTTCACTCATTTGTCAAAGAAGCAACTTAGTTACCTCTTCTCTTCCTCTTCCGCTTCTCTCCGGTGCCATCCTAGATCTCGGGACGAGATCCTCTCGTAGTGGTGGAGTGTTGTGACGCCCCAAGACCGGAGCTTCAATTGCCTTCCTTGTTTTCCGAGATTCGTCATGTGATTTGTTTTGCTTGTTGCATTCCGCTTTGCATATTTTGCATTGCATCATGTCATCATGCCATCATTTTCTCAAAGCTAACTAAAACTCACTTAAATAAATTGCATAGATCTTTTGATCTATTTAAACCAAGGGAATTCACATGGTGAGTTCTCTTTATAACATATCCTCCCAATATTAGGGAGTTATATTAAATATTTCTTTAATTTGGAATCACCCATAAACACACTTGCAAATTATCCCAATGCCTTTGTTATCTCAAGTCTTGGTCTCCAACCTTGCCATATTTTCCTTTCATCATATTTCGGAGCTCCACCAAAAATCCGAACATGTTTGGACACTTATAAAACCAAGTCCTAGTTCAAACCCATTTGAATTAAATTCAAATGAGTTTGAATTACATCTTTCAATCATGCCTCTCCTATTTTTCATGGACCGTGCACATTTTTACGAGTCCGTGAAAATTATCCCCATGCCCAGATTCCACCCCTACCTTCTCTTTCTTTTCTTTCTCTTTTTTGTTTTGTTTTAAAATGGAGAGAGAGAGAGAGAGAGAGAGAGAGAGAGAGAGAGTGAGTGAGTGAAAGGAGCCCAACAGCCTAGCAGGCCTCTGCCCACTTCCCTCTGCACTGGGCCGACCTCCTAGGCCCAGCCGCAGCCAGGCCTACCCACCATGGGCCAAGGCCCATCTCTCTCTCCCCTCTAACCCTAGAGCCCGATCCCAAACTCCCTCACTCCCTCGTCTCCTCCCACGCGCCGTCACCACACGTTCAGGAGAGGAGCGCTCGTTTCCCTCGCTAGATCTCTCCCTCGTCTCCCCACTCCTCCCCGACGCCGGCACGCCCGCAGCTGCCATGGGTCCCGATCCGCCGCCAGCCTCGTCCCTCTCCCCTTCGTCCTCCTGCGCCGCCACACGCAGAGGAGCAGGGCCCTCGCGCCGCACGCCTCGCCCGCCCCTGCTCCCGGACATCCTCGACGCCGGCCTCTCCTTCCTCCCGCAAGACAATGGCCAGGCCACCCCGGCCAGTCGCCTGCCGACGCCCTCCGCCAACCAGGAAGCAACATAGCTGCCCGTCCATGGAGATGAGCTGCACCGCCTTGGTCACCTGCGACCTTGGGTCGCCTCTGCTTTGACCTCGCTGACCGCTTGTGCTCTGCTCCCGCCGCCGCCCTGCGCCGTTCATTGCCGTCTCCGCCAGATCCGGCGAGGCCTTGCGTCCCCGGACTCGTCCCCACCTCTAGTTCGCCGGGATGCCTTACCACAGACCACCAACACCATCGCAGTCCCGTGCCCCTCGCAGCGTGCCTCCTCCCAAGGCCCAGCTACCATCTCGTGCACCTCTGGTGCTTGCTGCATGGACGCCAAGGCTGTCGTTGCCATTGCCCAGTGCATCCACCAGTGTTGCGGGAACCACATGCGCAAAACCCGCTTCCTTCGGACGCGACCGGTTCTTTTTGTCCTTCTTTTTGTCCTCGACACTGTTGATGGAAGCCTCTTGTGTCGTTTCGAATTGGGTCATGTCAAGTCTGTTTCCAAGACCCTTTCGTGGAGTGTCGCCTAGTTCCACGGCGACTAAGGGTTTCGAAGACCGTCAAGTTCCTCTCCGAACGTGAACTATCACCGTCGCCAAGATTGAGAGTACCTCTATGGATCGTCAAGTACCCCAACGGCAAGACCACAAGGACCCTGGGTACAACTACACGGTGATGCATCAAGTACCGCTATCGTCGACCCTCGAAGACCCCGTGGACGTCAAGTTCCATGTCGTGACCCCGAACATCTACGAAAATGTTGTACGACTACTTCCGTGACCGAAGACCCGTGTACAACTACCGTTGCCGTGTATGACTACTTCCACTATGAACGTCCCGAGAACGCCTACTTCCTTTACTTTGCACCAAACGAGAACCGTCCCGTTTGCACGCTTCGAAGGTATAACCCCGAGACGACCGCCCGTGAACGAATGCATGTGGTATGAGATGCATGTTTGGATGTTGTATCCTCCCGTGAATGTTAGTTGTTTCCCTCGCTTGGCCTTGTCGTCGACACGTGGGGAACCCGGTTACCGGGATCACCCCACCATCTTTCATGACACGCTTCCGTCACACTTTCTTTTGCACCGGTATTTCAATCAAGTTACTGGAACTGGAATGTTGCCCTGGTATCATTTCCGTTATCGTCGCCGTGGCACCCCTTTCTTTCTACCATGGTGACAAATGCTCTCATCATGCTCTTATCAACATTTTCATAAATATTGCATAAAACTTGCAAATGTCATCCGCATCAAGGTAATAACATTTAAAATGTTTAAAATTATTGTTGCATTAAATTGCTAAATGCTTATGGGGGGTTTATCGAAATTGTTGTTTGATGTTTCCGGCCCCATTTAAATTGTTTAGATTGTGTAGTTTATTTTTGCCTCACCTCTTGCCATGTTTAACAATATTTAATATTGTTGAGTAGCCTAAACGGGAGTGAACTAAATAATCGACTGTGGTGTTCTGTCAATATGCAACTCGTTGCATATTGAGCTCCACTTAACTTGTAGTGTTTGTTGTACACTTTGCCATGCCATGCATATTTAAATCGGACATGCATCATACTTGATTGTGCATCATGCCTTGTTCATGTGATGGTTGTTTACTATGTTGCTTGCTTCTTTCCAGGTTGCTTCTCTCGTTAGCTTCGGTTTCATTTCGGAGTTGTGGGGATTCATTCGACTACGTCCGTTTGTCTTCTTCATGGACTCGTTCTTCTTCCTTGCGGGATCTCAGGCAAGATGACCATACCCTCGAAATCACTTCTATCTTTGCTTGCTAGTTGTTCATTCTATCGCTATGTCGCGCTACCTACCACTTGTTATATCATGCCTCCCATATTGCCATGTCAAGCCTCTAACCAACCTTTCCTAGCAAACCGTTGTTTGGCTATGTTACCGCTTTTGCTCAGCCCCTCTTATAGCGTTGCTAGTTGCAGATGAAGTTGAAGTTTGTTCCATGTTGGAACATGGATATGTTGGGATATCATAATATCTCTTATTTTAATTAATGCATCTATATACTTGGTAAAGGGTGGAAGGCTCGGTCTTATGCCTAATGTTTTGTTCCACTCTTGCCGCACTAGTTTCCTTCATACCGGTATTATGTTCCTTGATTTTGCGTTCCTTACGCGGTTGGGTGTTATGGGAACCCCTTGACAGTTCGCTTTGAATAAAACTCCTCCAGCAAGGCCCAACCTTGGTTTTAACACTTACCACCTAAGCCTTTTTCCCTTGGGTTCTGTAGACTCAAGGGTCATCTTTATTTTAAACCCTCGGGCCAGTGCTCCTCTGAGTGTTGGTCCAAACTAGGCGAAGTCCGGCGCCCCCTGGGCAACCAGGGTCAATGCCAACCCGACGTCTGGCCCATCCGATGTGCCCTGAGAACGAGATACGTGCGGCTCCTATCAAGATTTGTCGGCACATCGGGTGGCTTTGCTGTTCTTGTTTTACCATTGTCGAAATGTCTTGTAACCGGGATTCCGAGTCTGATCGGGTCTTCCTGGGAGAAGGAATATCCTTCGTTGACCGTGAGAGCTTGTGATGGGCTAAGTTGGGACACCCCTGCAGGGTTTAAACTTTCGAGAGCCGTGTTCGTGGTTATGTTGCAGATGGGAATTTGTTAACGTCCAGTTGTAGAGAACTTGACACTTAACCTAATTATAATGCAACAACCGCGTGTGTAGCCCTGATGGTCTCTTTTCGGCGGAGTCCGGGAAGTGAACACGGTTTTGGAGTTATGTTTGTGCGTAAGTAGTTTCAGGATCACTTCTTGATCACTTCTAGCTTCTCGACCGTTGTGTTGCTTGTCTTCTCGCCCTTATTTGCGTATGTTAGCCACCATATTTGCTTAGCGCTTGCTGCAACTCCACCTCATTACCTTGCCCTACCCATAAGCTTAAATAGTCTTGATCTCGTGGGTGTGAGATTGTTGAGTCCTTGTGACTCACAGATACTTCCAAACAGTTGCAGGTGCCGATGATACCAGTGCAGGTGATGCTACCGAGCTCAAGTGGGAACTCAATGAAGATCTTGGTAGTTGTTATGTGTCTTTTCTGTTTGATCAGTAGTGGAGCCCAGTTGGGACGATCGGGGATCTAGCATTTGGGGTTGTCTTCTTTTATTTTGGTTCTGTAGCCGGACCTTGATTGTACTCTGGATGATGTATGCTTAACTTGTTATTTGTGTGAAGTGGCGATTGTATGCCAATTCTTTATCCCTTTCTTATTCAGTACATGGGATTGTGTGAAGATTACCCCACTTGCGACTAAACCACCATGCAGTTATGCCTCTAAGTCGTGCCTCGACACGTGGGAGATATAGCTACATCGTGGGTGTTACAAGTTGGTAATCAGAGCCTTCCCCAACTTAGGAGCCCCCTGCTTGATCGAATTGTTGACGTTGTTGAGTCTAGAAAAAAATGTTTTGAGTCTTAGGATTATATATATCGGAGAGTAGGGTTCTTTTTGCTTCTCAGTCCCTTCATCGCTCTGGTGAGGCCTCCTGACGAAGAAGTTTTGACTTCCCTCTCCTCAAATTTCACGAATTTTTTTAGGATCACGCGGGTATCTTGGAATCGTTCCGATAGTCTTGTGATGAGAACATTGTTCTTGGTGCCTCCTGACATTTAGGGGTTGTGGCAGTGTCCCGGGGAGTTGAGCTCCGAGGTGTTGTCGTCACAATTTTATCGTTGCAGTTATGGAATACCTGAGTTCGCCGACATCAAAAATCTCTTTTATGCAGTTGTTTGTGAGATAATCTCGACGCCACCCAGTACTGGGCGGGAGTTCAGGAGTATTACCATAACTCGTATAACGGATGCTTTTCGAAGGTTGAGGTACACGATTTCCAAAGGTTTCTTGGTTATGTGTTGAAGGATGGATATAGCTGGATGTAAGGATTGTTAGTTTGGGTGAGATATTATGCTTCCCCTGTATCCCCAACACCTGATTGCATAACCAGAAAGTTTCGGGAGTTTATAAGTGGGAATTCAAGTAGCTCATAGAATAATCTTTCCAACAGACACATGATACGATATGGGGTCTATCATATGTTTGTTTCTGGCTTATTTTCCAAGCCAATCCTTTGTTTTGTTTTGGTTTGTGGTATTCGAGTTGCTTCAATGTCAAGTGTTGATTCCATACCTTTCCTAAGCGGTGTTCTCATATTTCTATGTGAATACTAATCCTTCTTGATCATCAAGATTGTCATGTCAATTCTTTTCCTACCAGCGTGCTTCTCTTCAAGTGGATCCAATCATTTTCAACATCCGCAAGATCAATTCTAAGTTTTTCTCAAAGGTGTTTGTTCCATTCCATCTGCTTCAAGTTGCATTTGTTTTCCCGCCCTCCCACCCTTTTTCTTCAAGGACTCATTTATCTTAATCAAGTAGCCATCTTATGGATGTGAAGTCTCTCCATTCTTAGTTCTTATCCGGTGATTCTCAGGAAGATACTAACAGAGCTATTCAAATGTTTTATCATGCCAGTGAACCTCTTAATCATCCACTTCTCGTTATTCAATTCTTCCGGAGTGCTGAAGATATCTCAGAAGATTCACGGTTACATTCTCAATCTGTTCAAGTTATTTCGAGGTTGTTATCTCATTCAAGCCATTTAATTCAACCGACACATTCTCTCTTTTAAATCGTTCAATGGTGTTTCTTTGAGTGGGCCCTAACCCACAGGTCTTTTCCCAGGATCTTACCTGACTCTTCTAATTTTTCTGGAGTTACTCTTAAATTCTTCTCCAAGTTTGACGTAAGAATGAATTATCATCAGTCAAATGCTTTCTCCAAGATCTTTCAAATTCTTTTCATCTTTGGCTCAACCTTTCCTCTTTTAATCATTCCGGAGTGTCTCAACAATTCTTGATGATGTTTCTCGTCGTCATTCTCGGATTTTGAAGACCGAAGAAGAGTTTCCTCCAAATCATAACCGTTCTCTTGAAGATTCATGGTTCTAGCTTCGTGCCATCCTCTCATAATTGTTTTTGATTGTGAGATTTATTTTCACCCATCCGGAGCAATTCAAGAGTCTTTTCAGTTTGATTCTTCGAAGGCCATCATTTTGGGTTTATTCATCCTTAGCTTTTAGCTCTTGTTCCCAATTCTTACCGGTGCATCATTCAAGTATTCTCTAATCAGTTCATGATCTCTTCGTTCACTTGCATCTAAATTCTCTCAAGTATCTTCGTTCATTTTCTAATTCTTCCCGGTGATTCGTTCTTTTTTCTTCAATCATTTTCAATTCTTACGGTGGTTCCACAAATACCTTCTCAAGTTTGGCTATATCTTTTCAATCTTTTCAAGAAGAATAAGTAGTATGCCAAATCCGTTGCTTGTCATCAATCTATATTGATGAAGGATACACATAACGTAATTCTTATTATTGTTTCATCCAAGTGATCTAGTTTCTTCTTTCTAGAGTTGTTCATCATGTCACATTTCTCGATTCGGGATGCTTCATCTTTTCTTTTCCGGAGTTCCAAGCTTTCTCGGTTATATCATCGTGAAGCTCCATCTAATCATTGCAAGGCTTCACCTTGTGTTTTCAACTTCTCTTTCTTTTCATCATCCTTTTATTACTCGAGTTCTTCATGGAGGCTCTACATGGTGGTTTGTCAAGGATTCTTTTCATTCTTCAATTGTTCTTCAAGATTTCTCTCAAAGTTATGATCCGCCAAGCAGTACTCTAAAATAAACATGGTGCTCAACACATGCTTTGCTTTGAGGAGTTCAAACCTTCTTCATCTTGCATTCCGAAGTGCAATTCTTTCTACCTTATTTTTGGGGGTGGTTTTATGCCATTCTTGACAATTGCCTTTCGTGTTTCACGATTCACATGTTGTCAAGAATGAGATAGTTAAACCCATCAATTTCTTCGAGCATGAGCTCTTCTCAATCCCATCAATCTCTTCATTGGAGTTACCTTGGATTATATTTCACCTAAAGGTTTCTCTAAGGATTGTTGCTATTTATGGTGCTCATAAATGACCCAAGTTCTTCATTTATCCTCTCGGTGAAATAGGTTTCTTGTCTCCTTGTTGATATCAATCCAATCTATTGGTTCCGTTAGTGGCAGAATTTAACCTCACAATTTTGAGACGTTTTCCATAAGCCCACAACAACCTTATTCTTTTGTTGTTTAATTTTCAACAACTCCGTTCAATCCTTCTTTGCAAGGGTGCTTTCCAAGGTCATTTGTGGCAGAAGTTTGGCATTTTCTTCTCCATTATGTTATTCCAATGATCTATTTTTCTATTCTTTCTTCCGGAGGCATTGTGATGTTGTTCTCTTCACTCATCATCTCGATTTGAGGATTGTGTTTTTCTCGTGCTTATCCTTTTAACTGGAGTGTCGTGCCCTCTTCTCAAGTTCTTCCCATTCTGTTAAGTTTTGCCTCCCTTCTCAACCGGAGTGGTGTCTGAAATCTTTCTTACCCCTTGTGCCATTCTTTCAATAGTTCCGAAGGCAGTGTGTTGTTGATGTCATCAAGTATCCTCTCATCTTGTCAAGTTCATGTTCAATTTCTTCCATTTACAGTCGGAGTATTGTCCAAATTATATCATTCTTATTCCTTCTCTATCTTGTTTTAACCAGAGTGTTGCGTCTATCATTCCTCTTCTAACCAGAGTCTCGTCCAAGTGCTTTCATTTTGCCAAGTTCATATTATTGCCTTCCATTTCCAACTGAAATGTTGTCGTAATTGATCCTTATCATTCCTTGTACATCTCATTTCATCCGGAGTGCTTGCATGTACTTCTTGCCCATTGCAACCCTTTTCTCATGTCTTTCAACAACAGGGTTCTCGTGATGTTCCTTGTTCCTCTTTTCTAACGGAGTGTTTTCAACTTCGATCATCTCCGTTGTATTCTTTTCTCGAAATTGTTTAACCTCTCAAGGTTCTTTGGTTTCACTCATTTGTCAAATAAGCAACTTAGTTTACCTCTTCTCTTCCTCTTCCGCTTCTCTCCGGTGCCATCCTAGGTCTCAGGACGAGATCCTCTCATAGTGGTGGAGTGTTGTGACGCCCCAAGACCGGAGCTTCAGTTGCCTTCCTTGTTTTCCGAGATTCGTCATGTGATTTGTTTTGCTTGTTGCATTCCTCTTTGCATATTTTGCATTGCATCATGTCATCATGCCATCATTTTCTCAAAGCTAACTAAAACTCACTTAAATGAATTGCATAGATTTTTCGATCTATTTAAACCGAGGGAATTCACATGGTGAGTTATCTTTATAACATATCCTCCCAATATTAGGGAGCTATATTAAATATTTATTTAATTTGGAATCACCCATAAACACGCTTGCAAATTATCCCAATGCCTTTGTTATCTCAAGTCTTGGTCTCCAACCTTGCCATATTTTCCTTTCATCATATTTCGGAGCTCCACCAAAAATCCGAACATGTTTGGACACTTATAAAACCAAGTCCTAGTTCAAACCCATTTGAATTAAATTCAAATGAGTTTGAATTACATCTTTCAATCATGCCTCTCCTATTTTTCATGGACCGTGCACATTTTTACGAGTCCGTGAAAATTATACCCATGCCCAGATTCCACCCCTACCTTCTCTTTGTTTTCTTTATCTTTTTCTATTTTGTTTTAAAATGGAGAGAGAGAGAGTGAAAGGAGCCCAATAGCCCAGCAGGCCTCTGGCCACTTCCCTCTCCACTGGGCCGACCTCCTAGGCCCAGCCGCAGCCAGGCCTACCCACCATGGGCCAAGGCCCATCTCTCTCTCCCCTCTAACCCTAGAGCCCGATCCCAAACTCCCTCACTCCCTCGTCTCCTCCCATGCGCCGTCACCACACGCTCAGGAGAGGAGCGCTTGTTTCCCTCGCTAGATCTCTCCCTCGTCTCCCCACTCCTCCCCGATGTCGGCACGCCCGCAGCTGCCATGGGTCCCGATCCGCCGCCCGCCTCGTCCCTCTCCCCTTCGTCCTCCTGCGCCGCCACATGCAGAGGAGCAAGGCCCTCGCGCCGCTCACCTCGCCTGCCCCTGCTCCCGGACATCCTCGACGCCGGCCTCTCCTTCCTCCCGCAAGACCATGGCCAGGCCACCCCGGCCAGTCGCCTGCCGACGCCCTCCGCCAACCAGGAAGCAACATGGTTGCCCATCCATGGAGGTGAGCTGCACCGCCTTGTCACCTGCGACCTCGGGTCGCCTCTGCTTTGACCTCGCTGACCGCTTGTGCTCTGCTCCCGCCGCCGTCCTGCGCCGTTCATTGCCGTCTCCGCCAGATCCGGCGAGGCCTTGCGTCCTCGGACTCGTCCCCACCTCCAGTTCACCGGGATGCCTTACCACAGACCACCAACACCATCGCAGTCCCGTGCCCCTTGCAGTGTGCCTCCTCCCTGTTGGGGAACGTAGCAGAATTTTAAAATTTTCTACGCATCACCAAGACCAATCTATGGAGTCATCTAGCAATGAGGAGAGGGGAGTGCATCTACATACCCTTGTAGATCGCGAGCGAAAGCGTTCAAGAGAACGGGGTTGATAGAGTCGTACTCGTCGTGATCCAAATCACCGATGACCTAGCGCCGAACGGACGGCACCTCCGCGTTCAAAACACGTACGGTTGGGAAGACGTCTCCTCCAACTTGATACAGCTAGGGGGAAGGAGAGGTTGATGGAGATCCAGCAGCACGACGGCGTGGTGGTGGAAGCAACGACGATCTCGGCAGGGCTTCGCCAAGCTTAGCGAGAGGGAGAGGTGTCACGGGAGGGAGAGGGAGGCGCCAGGGGCTAGGGTGCGGCTGCCCTCCCTCCCCCCCCACTATATATAGGACCCCTAGGGGGGCGCCGGCCCTAGGAGATGGGATCTCCAAGGGGGGGCGGCCAAGGGGGGTGGCTTGCCCCCCAAGCCAAGTGGGGCGCCCTCACCCCTAGGGTTTCCAACCCTAGGCGCAGGGGGAGGCCCATGGGGGGGCGCACCAGCCCACTAGGGCTGGTTCCCCTCCCACTTCGGCCCATGGGGCCCTCCGGGATAGGTGGTCCCACCAGGTGGACCCTCGGGACCCTTCCGGTGGTCCCGGTACAATACCGATTCCCCCTGAAACTTTCCCTATGGCCGAAACTTGACTTCCTATATATAAATCTTCACCTCCGGACCATTCCGGAACTCCTCATGACGTCCGGGATCTCATCCAGGACTCCGAACAACTTTCGGGTTACCGTATACTAATATCTCAACAACCCTAGCGTCACTGAACCTTAAGTGTGTAGACCCTATGGGTTCGGGAGACACGCAGACATGACCGAGACGACTCTCCGGTAAATAACCAACAGCGAGATCTGGATACCCATGTTGGCTCCGACATGCTCCTCGATGATCTCATCGGATGAACCATGATGTCGAGGATTCAATCAATCCCGTATACAATTCCCTTTGTCAATTGGTACGTTACTTGCCCGAGACTCGATCATCGGTATCCCAATACCTCGTTCAATCTCGTTACCGGCAAGTCACTTTACTCGTACCGCAATGCATGATCCCGTGACCAACCACTTGGTCACATCGAGCTCATTATGATGATGCATTACCGAGTGGGCCCAGAGATACCTCTCCGTCATACGGAGTGACAAATCCCAGTCTCAATTCGTGCCAACCCAACAGACACTTTCGGAGATACCCGTAGTGCACCTTTATAGTCACCCAGTTACGTTGTGACATTTGGCACACCCAAAGCACTCCTACGGTATCCGGGAGTTGCATAATCTCATGGTCTAAGGAGATGATACTTGACATTCGGAAAAGCTATAGCAAACGAACTACACGATCTTTGAGATATGCTTAGGATTGGGTCTTGTCCATCACATCATTCTCCTAATGATGTGATCCCGTTATCAATGACATTTAATGTCCATAGTCAGGAAACCATGACTATCTTTTGATCAACGAGCTAGTCAACTAGAGGCTCACTAGGGATGTGTTGTGGTCTATGTATTCACACATGTATTACGATTTCCGGATAACACAATTATAGCATGAACCATAGACAATTATCATGAACAAGGAAATATAATAATAACCATTTTATTATTGCCTCTAGGGCATATTTCCAACAGTCTCCCACTTGCACTAGAGTCAATAATCTAGTTGCATTGTGATGAATCGAACACCCATACAGTTCTGGTGTTGATCATGTTTTGCTCTAGGGAGAGGTTTAGTCAACGGATCTGCCACATTCAGGTACGTATGTACTTTAGAAATATATATGTCTCCATTTTGAACACTTTCACGAATGGAGTTGAAGCGATGCTTGATATGCCTGGTCTTCCTGTGAAACCTGGGCTCCTTGGCAAGGGCAATAGCCGCAGTGTTGTCACAGAAGAGAGTCATCGGGCCCGACGCATTGGGTATGACTCCTAGGTCGGTAATGAACTGTTGGGTTTCGTAGTAATTTCAAAAAAATTCCTACGCGCACACAGGATCATGTGATGCATAGCAACGAGAGGAGAGTGTTGTCTATGTACCCAACGCAGACTGACTGCGGAAGCAATGACACGACGTAGAGGAAGTAGTCGTACGTCTTCACGATCCAACCGATCAAGCACCGAAACTACGGCACCTCCGAGTTCGAGCACACGTTCAGCTCGATGACGATCCCCGGACTCCGATCCAGCAAAGTGTCGGGGAAGAGTTTCGTCAGCACGACGGCGTGGTGACGTTCTTGATGAACTACAGTAGCAGGGCTTCGCCTAAACTCCGCTACAGTATTATCGAGGAATATGGTGGCAGGGGGCACCGCACACGGCTAAGGAATCGATCACGTGGATCAACTTGTGTCAACTTGTGTGTTTAGAGGTGCCCCTGCCTCCGTATATAAAGGAGCCAAGGGGGGAGGGTGCGCCGGCCAAGAGGGAGAGGCGCAGGAGGAGTCCTACTCCTACCGGGAGTAGGACTCCCCCCCCCCAATCCTATTCCAACTAGGATTCCCAAGGGGGAAAGAGGGAGAAGGGTGGCCGGCCACCTCTCCTAGTCCTAATAGGACTAGGGGAAGGGGGGAGGCGCGCAGCCCTGGTGGCAGCCCTTTCACCTTTCCACTAAGGCCCATGAAGGCCCATATGGTTCCCGGGGGGTTCCGGTAACCTCCCGGTAACCCGGTAAAATCCCGATTTCACCCGGAACACTTCCGATGTCCAAACATAGGCTTCCAATATATCAATCTTTACGTCTCGACCATTTCGAGACTCCTCGTCATGTCCGTGATCATATCCGGGACTCCGAACAACCTTCGGTACATCAAAATGCATAAACTCATAATATAACTGTCATCGTAACCTTAAGCGTGCGGACCCTACGGGTTCGAGAACAATGTAGACATGACCGAGACATGTCTCTGGTCAATAACCAATAGCGGGACCTGGATGCCCATATTGGTTCCTACATATTCTACGAAGATCTTTATCGGTCAGACCGCATAACAACATACGTTGTTCCCTTTGTCATCGGTATGTTACTTGCCCGAGATTCGATCGTCGGTATCCAATACCTAGTTCAATCTTGTTACCGGCAAGTCTCTTTACTCGTTCCGTAATACATCATCTCACAACTAACATATTAGTTGTAATGCTTGCAAGGCTTATGTGATGTGTATTACCGAGAGGGCCCAGAGATACCTCTCCGACAATCGGAGTGACAAATCCTAATCTCGAAATACGCCAACCCAACATCGACCATTGGAGACACCTGTAGTACTCCTTTATAATCACCCATTTACGTTGTGACGTTTGGTAATACCCAAAGTGTTCCTCCGGCAAACGGGAGTTGCATAATCTCATAGTCATAGGAACATGTATAAGTCATGAAGAAAGCAATAGCAACATACTAAATGATCAGGTGCTAAGCTAATGGAATGGGTCATGTCAATCAGATCATTCTACTAATGATGTGACCTCGTTAATCAAATAACAACTCATTGTTCATGGTTAGGAAACATAACCATCTTTGATTAACGAGCTAGTCAAGTAGAGGCATACTAGTGACACTCTGTTTGTCTATGTATTCTCACATGTATTATGTTTCCGGTTAATACAATTCTAGCATGAATAATAAACATTTATCATGATATAAGGAAATAAATAATAACTTTATTATTGCCTCTAGGGCATATTTCCTTCAGTCTCCCACTTGCACTAGAGTCAATAATCTAGTTCACATCGCCATGTGATTTTAACAGCAATAGTTCACATCACCATGTGACCAACACCCAAAGGGTTTACTAGATTCAGTAATCTAGTTCACATCGCTATGTGATTAACACCCAAAGAGTACTAAGGTGTGATCATGTTTTGCTCGTGAGAGAAGCTTAGTCAACGGATCTGTCATATTCAGAGCCGTGTGTATTTTGCAAATATCCTATGTCTACAATGCTCTGTGCGGAGCTACTCTAGCTAATTGCTCCCACTTTCAATATGTATCCAGATTGAGACTTAGAGTCATCTGGATCAGTGTAAAAGTTTGCACTGATGTAACTTTTACAACAAACTCTTTTATCACCTCCATAATCGAGAAACATCTCCTTAGTCCTTACTAAGGATATTCTTGACCAATGTCCAGTGATCTACTCCTAGATCACTATTGTACTCCCTTGCCAAATACAGAGCAAGGTATACAATAGGTCTGGTACATAGCATAGCATACTTTATAGAACCTATGACTGAGGCATAGGGAATGACTTTTCATTCTCTTTCTATTTTCTGCTGTGGTCGGGATTTGAGTCTTACTCAATTTCATACTTTTGCAACACAGGCAAGAACTCTTTCTTTGACTGTTCCATTTTGAACTATTTCAAAATCTTGCCAAGGTACGTACTCATTGAAAATCTTATCAAGCGTCTTGATCTATCTCAATAGATCTTGATGCTCAATATGTAAGCAGCTTCACCAAGGTCTTTCTTTGAAAAACTTTTATTCAAGTATCCCTTTATGCTATCCAGAAATTCTATATCATTTCCAATCAGTAATATGTCATCCACATATAATATCAGAAATGCTACAGAGCTCCCACTCACTTTCTTGTAAATACAGGCTTCTCCAAAAGTCTGTATAAAACCAAATGCTTTGATCACACTATCAAAACGTTTATTCCAACTCCGAGAGGCTTGCACTAGTCCATAAATGGATCGCTGGAGCTTGCACACTTTGTTAGCTCCCTTTGGATCGACAAAACCTTCTGGTTGCATCATATACAACTCTTCTTCCAGGAATCCATTCAGGAATGCAGTTTTGACATCCATTTGCCAAATTTCATAATCATAAAATGCGGCAATTGCTAACATGATTCGGACGGACTTAAGCATCGCTACGGGTGAGAAGGTCTCATCGTAGTCAATTCCTTGAACTTGCCGAAAACCTTTTGCGACAAGTCGAGCTTTGTAGACAGTAACATTACCATCAACGTCAGTCTTCTTCTTAAAGATCCATTTATTCTCAATCGCTTGCCGATCATCGGGCAAGTCAACCAAAGTCCATACTTTGTTCTCATACATGTATCCCATCTCAGATTTCATGGTTTCTAGCCACTTTGCGGAATCTGGGCTCACCATCGCTTCTTCATAGTTCGTAGGTTCATCATGATCTAGTAGCATGACCTCCAGAACAGGATTACCGTACCACTCTGGTGCGGATCTTACTCTGGTTGATCTACGAAGTTCAGTAGTATCTTGATCTGAAGTTTCATGATCATTATCATTGGCTTCCTCACTAACTGGTGTAGGTGTCACTGAAACAGTTTTCTGTGATGAACTACTTTCCAGTAAGGGAGCAGGTACAGTTACCTCGTCAAGTTCTACTTTCCTCCCACTCACTTCTTTCGAGAGAAACTCCTTCTCTAGAAAGGATCCATTATTAGCAACGAATGTTTTGCCTTCGGATCTGTGATAGAAGGTGTACCCAACAATTTCCTTTGGGTATTCTATGAAGACGCACTTCTCCGATTTGGGTTTGAGCTTATTAGGATGAAACTTTTTCACATAAGCATCGCAGCCCCAAACTTTAAGAAACAACAGCTTAGGTTTACTGCTAAACCATAGTTCATACAGTGTCATCTCAACGGATTTAGATGGTGCCATATTTTAAAACGTGAATGCAGCTGTCTCTAATGCATAACCAAAACGATAGTGGTAAAGAGATATCATAGATCGCACCATATCAAATAAAGTGCGGTTACGACGTTCGGACACACCATAACGATGTGGTGTTCCAGGTGGCGTGAGCTGTGAAACTATTCCACATTGTTTTAATTGAAGACCAAACTTGTAACTCAAATATTTGTCTCCGTGATCAGATCGCAGAAACTTTATTTTCTTGTTACGATGATTTTTCCACTTCACTCTGAAATTCTTTGAACCTTTCAACTATTTCAGACTTATGTTTCATCAAGTAGATATAACCATATCTGCTCAAATCATCTTGTGAAGGTCAGAAAACAACGATGCTTGCCACGAGCATCAGCACTCATTGGATCGCATACATCGGTATGTATTATTTCCAACAAGTCAGTAACTCGTTCCATTGTTCCGAAGAACGGAGTTTTAGTCATCTTGCCCAAAAGGCACGGTTCGCAAGCATCAAATGATTCATAACCAAGTGATTCCGAAAATCCATCTTTATGGAGTTTCTTCATGCGCTTTACACCGATATGACCCAAACGGCAGTGCCACAAATAAGTTGCACTATCATTAACTTTGCATCTTTTGGCATCAATATTATGAATATGTGTATCACTACGATCGAGATCCAATGAACCATTTTCATTGGGTGTGTAACCATATAAGGTTTTATTCATGTAAATAGAACAACAGTTTATTCTCTTACTTAAATGAATAACCGTATTGCAATAAACATGATCAAATCATATTCATGCTCAACGCAAACACCAAATAACATTTATTTAGGTTCAACACTAATCCCGAAAGAATAGGGAGTGTGCGATGATGATCATATCAATCTTGAAACTACTTTCAACATACATCATCACTTCACCCTTAACTAGTTTCTGTTTATTCTGCAACTCCCGTTTCGAGTTACTACTCTTAGCAACTGAACCAGTACCAAATACCGAGGGGTTGCTATAAACATTAGTAAAGCACACATCAAACACCTGTATATCAAATATACCCTTTTTCACTTTGCCATCCTTCTTATCCACCAAATATTTAGGGTAGTTCCGCTTCCAGTGACCATTTCCTTTGCAGTGTAAGCACTCAGTTTCAGGCTTTGGTTCAGCTTTGGGCTTCTTCGTGGGAGTGACAACTTGCTTGTCTTTCCACTTGAAGTTCCCTTCCTTTCCCTTTGCCCTTTTCTTGAAACTAGTGATCTTGTCAACCATCAACACTTGATGCTCTTTCTTGATTTCTACCTTCGTTAATTTCAACATCACGAAGAGCTCGGGAATCATTTACGTCATCCCTTTCATACTATAGTTCATCACGAAGTTCTACTAACTTGGTGATGGTGACTAGAGAATTCTGTCAATCACTATCTTATCTGGAAGATTAACTCCCACTTGATTCAAGCGATTGAAGTACCCAGACAATCTGAGCACATGCTCACTAGTTGAGCGATTCTCCTCCATCTTTTAGCTATAGAACTTGTTGGAGACTTCATATCTCTCAACTCGGGTATTTGCTTGAAATATTAACTTCAATTCCTGGAACATCTCATATGGTCCATGACGTTCAAAACGTCTTTGAAGTCCCGATTCTAAGCCGTTTAAGCATGGTGCACTAAACTATCAAGTAGTCATCATATTAAGCTATCCAGACGTTCATAACTTCTGCATCTGCTCCTGCAATAGGTCTGTCACCTAGCGGTGCATTAAGGACATAATTCTTCTGTGCAGCAATGAGGATTTAACCTCAGATCACGGATCAAATCCGCAACATTGCTACTATCATTTTTCAACACAATTTTCTCTAGAAACATATCAAAATAAACACAGGGAAGCAACAACGCGAGCTATTGATCTACAACATGATTTGCAAAATACTACCAGGACTAAGTTCATGATAAATTTAAGTTCAATTTAATCATATTACTTAAGAACTCCCACTTAGATAGACATCCCTCTAATCCTCTAAGTGATCACGTGATCCAAATCAACTAAACCATAACCGATCATCACGTGAGATGGAGTAGTTTCATCGGTGAACATCATTATGTTGATCATATCTACTATATGATTCACGCTCGACCTTTCGGTCTCCGTGTTCCGAGGCCATATCTGCATATGCTAGGCTCGTCAAGTTTAACCTGAGTATTCTGCGTGTGCAACTGTTTTGCACCCGTTGTATTTGAACGTAGAGCCTATCACACCCGATCATCACGTGGTGTCTCAGCACGAAGAACTTTTGCAACGGTGCATACTCAGGGAGAACACTTCTTGATAATTTAGTGAGAGATCATCTTATAATACTACCGTCAATCAAAGCAAGATAAGATGCATAAAAAGATAAACATCACATGCAATCAATATAAGTGATATGATATGGCCATCATCATCTTGTGCTTGTGATCTCCATCTCCGAAGCACCGTCATGATCACCATCGTCACCGGCGCGACACCTTGATCTCCATCGTAGCATCGTTGTCGTCTCGCCAATCTTATGCTTCCACGACTATCACTACCGTTTAGTAATAAAGTAAAGCATTACATCGCGATTGCATTGCATACAATAAAGCGACAACCATATGGCTCCTGCCAGTTGCCGATAACTTGGTTACAAAACATGATCATCTCATACAATAAAATTCAGCATCATGCCTTGACCATATCACATCACAACATGCCCTGCAAAAACAAGTTAGACGTCCTCTACTTTGTTGTTGCATGTTTTACGTGGCTGCTACGGGCTTAAATAAGAACCAATCTCACCTACGCATCAAAACCACAACGATAGTTTGTCAAATAGACTCCGTTTTAACCTTCGCAAGGACCGGGCGTAGCCATACTTGGTTCAACTAAAGTTGGAGAGGCAGTCGCCCGCAAGCCATCTCTGTGCAAAGCACGTCGAGGGAACCGGTCTCGCGTAAGCGTACGCGTAAGGTTGGTCCGGGTCGTCTCGTCCAACAATACCGCTGAACCAAAATATGACATGCTGGTAGGCAGTATGACTTGTATCGTCCACAACTCACTTGTGTTCTATTCGTGCATATAACATCAACATCATTAACCTAGGCTCGGATGCCACTGTTGGGTTTCGTAGTAATTTCAAAAAATTTCCTACGCGCACACAGGATCATGTGATGCATAGCAACGAGAGGAGAGTGTTGTCTACGTACCCAACGCAGACTGACTGCAGAAGCAATGACACGACGTAGAGGAAGTAGTCGTACGTCTTCACGATCCAACCGATCAAGCACCGAAACTACGGCACCTCCGAGTTCGAGCACACGTTCAGCTCGATGACGATCCCCGGACTCCGATCCAACAAAGTGTCGGGGAAGAGTTTCGTCAGCACGACGGCGTGGTGACGATCTTGATGAACTACAGTAGCAGGGCTTCGCCTAAACTCCGCTACAGTATTATCGAGGAATATGGTGGCAGGGGGCACTGCACACGGCTAAGGAATCGATCACGTGGATCAACTTGTGTCAACTTTTGTGTTTAGAGGTGCCCCTGCCTCCGTATATAAAGGAGCCAAGGGGGGAGGGTGCGCCGGCCAAGAGGGAGAGGCGCAGGAGGAGTCCTACTCCTACCGGGAGTAGGACTCCCCCCCCCCCAATCCTATTCCAACTAGGATTCCCGAGGGGGAAAGAGGGAGAAGGGTGGCCGGCCACCTCTCCTAGTCCTAATAGGACTAGGGGAAGGGGGGAGGCGCGCAGCCCTGGTGGGCAGCCCTTTCACCTTTCCACTAAGGCCCATGAAGGCCCATATGGTTCCCGGGGGGTTCCGGTAACCTCCCGGTAACCCGGTAAAATCCCGATTTCACCCGGAACACTTCCGATGTCCAAACATAGGCTTCCAATATATCAATCTTTACGTCTCGACCATTTCGAGACTCCTCGTCATGTCCGTGATCATATCCGGGACTCCGAACAACCTTCGGTACATCAAAATGCATAAACTCATAATATAACTGTCATCGTAACCTTAAGCGTGCGGACCCTACGGGTTCGAGAACAATGTAGACATGACCGAGACATGTCTCTGGTCAATAACCAATAGCGGGACCTGGATGCCCATATTGGTTCCTACATATTCTACGAAGATCTTTATCGGTCAGACCGCATAACAACATACGTTGTTCCCTTTGTCATCGGTATGTTACTTGCCCGAGATTCGATCGTCGGTGTCCAATACCTAGTTCAATCTCGTTACCGGCAAGTCTCTTTACTCGTTCCGTAATACATCATCTCACAACTAACATATTAGTTGTAATGCTTGCAAGGCTTATGTGATGTGTATTATCGAGAGGGCCCAGAGATACCTCTCCGACAATCGGAGTGACAAATCCTAATCTCGAAATACGCCAACCCAACATCGACCATTGGAGACACCTGTAGTACTCCTTTATAATCACCCATTTACGTTGTGACGTTTGGTAATACCCAAAGTGTTCCTCCGGCAAACGGGAGTTGCATAATCTCATAGTCATAGGAACATGTATAAGTCATGAAGAAAGCAATAGCAACATACTAAACGATCAGGTGCTAAGCTAATGGAATGGGTCATGTCAATCAGATCATTCTACTAATGATGTGACCTCGTTAATCAAATAACAACTCATTGTTCATGGTTAGGAAACATAACCATCTTTGATTAACGAGCTAGTCAAGTAGAGGCATACTAGTGACACTCTGTTTGTCTATGTATTCTCACATGTATTATGTTTCCGGTTAATACAATTCTAGCATGAATAATAAACATTTATCATGATATAAGGAAATAAATAATAACTTTATTATTGCCTCTTGGGCATATTTCCTTCATGAACTCCTTCACCCAAATTGCTTCTTGTGCTGCCTCCGAGGCTGCCATGTACTCCGCTTCACATGTAGATCCCGCCACAACGCTTTGCTTGCAACTGCACCAGCTTACTGCCCCACTATTCAAAATATACACGTATCCGGTTTGTGACTTAGAGTCATCCAGATCTGTGTCGAAGCTAGCATCGATGTAACCCTTTACGACGATCTCTTCGTCACCTCCATAAACGAGAAACATATCCTTAGTCCTCTTCAGGTACTTCAGGATATTCTTGACCGCTGTCCAGTGTTCCATGTCGGGATTACTTTGGTACCTTCCTACCAAACTTACGGCAAGGTTTACATCAGGTCTGGTACACAGCATAGCATACATGATAGACCCTATGGCCGAGGCATAGGGGACGACACTCATCTTTTCTCTATCTTCTGCCGTGGTCGGGCATTGAGCCGTGCTCAATCTCGTACCTTGCAATACAGGCAAGAACCCCTTCTTTGACTGATCCATATTGAACTTCTTCAATATCTTGTCAAGGTATGTACTCTGTGAAAGACCAATGAGGCATCTCGATCTATCTCTATAAATCTTGATGCCTAATATGTAAGCAGCTTCACCAAGATCCTTCATTGAAAAACACTTGTTCAAGTAGGCCTTTATGCTTTCCAAGAATTCTATATCATTTCCCATCAACAGTATGTCATCCACATACAATATGAGAAATGCTACAGAGCTCCCACTCACTTTCTTGTAAATGCAGTCTTCTCCATAAGTCTGCTAAACCCAAACGCTTTGATCATCTCATCAAAATGAATGTTCCAACTCCGAGATGCTTGCACCAGCCCATAGATCGAGCGTTGGAGCTTGCACCCCTTGTCAGCATTCTTAGGATCGACAAAACCTTCCGGCTGCATCATATACAATCTTCCTTAAGGAAACCATTAAGGAATGCCGTTTTGACGTCCATTTGCCATATCTCATAATCATAGAATGTGGCAATTGCTAACATGATTCGGACGGACTTCAGCTTCGCTACGGGTGAGAAAGTCTCATCGTAGTCAACCCCTTGAACTTGTCGATAACCCTTAGCGAAAAGCTGAGCTTTATAGATGGTTACATTACCATCCGTGTCTATCTTCTTCTTAAAGATCCATTTATTTTCTACGGCTCGCCGATCATCCGGCAAGTCAGTCAAAGTCCATACTTCATTTTCATACATGGATCCTATGTCGGATTTCATGGCTTCCAGCCATTTGTCGGAATCTAGGCCCACCATCGCTTCTTCATAGTTCGAAGGTTCACCGTTGTCTAACAACATGATTTCCAAGACAGGGTTGTCGTACCACTCTGGTGCGGAACGTGTCCTTGTGGACCTATGAAGTTCAGTAGCAATTTGATCTGAAGTTTCATGATCATCATCATTAACTTCCTCTCTAGTCGGTGCAGGCACCTCAGGAACATTTTCCTGAGTTGCACCACTTTCCGGTTCAAGAGGTAATACTTCATCAAGTTTTACTTTCCTCCCACTTACTTCTTTCGAGAGAAACTCTTTCTCTAGAAAGGATCCATTCTTGGCAACAAAGATCTTGCCTTCGGATCTGAGGTAGAAGGTATACCCAATAGTTTCTTTAGGGTATCCTATGAAGACGCATTTTTCCGATTTGGGTTCAAGCTTTTCAGGTTGAAGTTTCTTGACATAAGCATCGCATCCCCAAACTTTTAGAAATAATAGCTTAGGTTTCTTCCCAAACCATAATTCATACGGTGTCGTCTCAACGGATTTCGACGGAGCCCTATTTAAAGTGAATGCGGCAGTCTCTAAAGCATAGCCCCAAAATGACAGCGGTAAATCGGTAAGAGACATCATAGATCGCACCATATCCAATAGAGTGCGATTATGATGTTCAGACACACCATTACGCTGAGGTGTTCCAGGCGGCGTGAGTTGTGAAACTATTCCACATTTCCTTAAGTGCGTGCCAAATTCATGACTCAAGTATTCTCCCCCACGATCTGATCGCAAGAACTTGATTTTCCTGTCATGTTGATTCTCAACCTCACTCTGAAATTCCTTGAACTTTTCAAAGGTCTCAGACTTGTGTTTCATTAAGTAGACATACCCATATCTACTCAAGTCATCAGTGAGGGTGAGAACATAACGATAGCCACCGCGAGCCTCAACACTCATTGGACCGCACACATCAGTATGTATGATTTCCAATAAGTTGGTTGCTCGCTCCATTGTTCCTGAGAACGGAGTCTTGGTCATTTTACCCATGAGGCATGGTTCGCACGTGTCAAATTATTCGTAATCAAGAGACTCCAAAAGTCCATCTGCATGGAGCTTCTTCATGCGTTTGACACCTATGTGACCAAGGCGGCAGTGCCACAAGTATGTGGGACTATCATTATCAACCTTACATCTTTTGGTATTCACACTATGAATATGTGTAACATTACGCTCGAGATTCATTAAGAATAAACCATTCACCAGCGGGGCATGACCATAAAACATATCTCTCATATAAATAGAACAATCATTATTCTCGGAGTTAAATGAGTAGCCATCTCGAATTAAACGAGATCCTGATACAATGTTCATGCTCAAAGCTGGCACTAAATAATAATTATTGAGGTTTAAAACTAATCCTGTAGGTAAATGTAGAGGTAGCGTGCCGACGGCGATCACATCGACCTTGGAACCATTCCCAACGCGCATCGTCACCTCGTCCTTCGCCAGTCTCCGCTTATTCCGCAGCTCCTGCTTTGAGTTACAAATGTGAGCAACCGCACCGGTATCAAATACCCAGGAGCTACTACGAGTACTGGTAAGGTACACATCAATTACATGTATATCACATATACCTTTAGTGTTGCCGACCTTCTTGTCCGCTAAATATTTGGGGCAGTTCCGCTTCCAGTGACCACTTCCCTTGCAATAAAAACACTCAGTCTCGGGCTTGGGTCCATTCTTTGGCTTCTTCCCGGCAGCTTGCTTACCGGGCGCGGCAAACCCCCTTGTCGTCCTTCTTGAACTTCTTCTTACCCTTGCCTTTCTTAAACTTAGTGGTTTTATTAACCATCAACACTTGATGTTCCTTTTTGATCTCCACCTCCGCTGATTTCAGCATTGAATATACCTCAGGAATGGTCTTTTCCATCCCCTGCATATTGAAGTTCATCACAAAGCTCTTGTAGCTCGGTGGAAGCGACTGAAGGATTCTGTCAATGACCGCGTCATCCGGGAGATTAACTCCCAGCTGAGTCAAGCAGTTATGCAACCCAGACATTTTGAGTATGTGCTCACTGACAGAACTATTTTCCTCCATCTTACAACTGAAGAACTTGTCAGAGACTTCATATCTCTCGACTCGGGCATGAGCTTGGAAAACCATTTTCAGCTCTTCGAACATCTCATATGCTCTGTGTTGCTCAAAACACTTTTGGAGCCCCGGTTCTAAGCTGTAAAGCATGCCGCACTGAACGAGGGAGTAATCATTAGCACGTGACTGCCAAGCGTTCATAACGTCTTGGTTCTCTGGGATGGGTGGGTCACCTAGTGGTGCTTCTAGGACATAATCTTTCTTGGCAGCTATGAGGATGATCCTCAGGTTCCGGGCCCAGTCCGTATAGTTGCTGCCATCATCTTTCAGCTTGGTTTTCTCTAGGAACGCGTTGAAGTTGAGGGCAACATTAGCGTGGGCCATTTGATCTACAAGACATAATGTAAAGATTTTAGACTAAGTTCATGATAATTAAGTTCATCTAATCAAATTATTCAATGAACTCCCACTCAGATAGACATCCCTCTAGTCATCTAAGTGAAACATGATCTGAGTCAACTAGGCCGTGTCCGATCATCACGTGAGACGGACTAGTCAATATCGGTGAACATCTTCATGTTGATCGTATCTTCTATACGACTCATGCTCGACCTTTCGGTCTTCCGTGTTCTGAGGTCATGTATGTACATGCTAGGCTCGTCAAGTCAACCTAAGTGTATTGCGTGTGTAAATCTGGCTTACACCCGTTGTATTCGAACGTTAGAATCTATCACACCCGATCATCACGTGGTGCTTCGAAACAACGAACCTTCACAACGGTGCACAGTTAGGGGGAACACTTTCTTGAAATTATTACGAGGGATCATCTTATTTAAGCTACCGTCGTTCTAAGAAAATAAGATGTAAAACATGATAAACATCACATGCAATCAAATAGTGACATGATATGGCCAATATCATTTGCTCCTTTTGATCTCCATCTTCGGGGCTCCATGATCATTGTTGTCACCGGCATGACACCATGATCTTCATCATCATGATCTCCATCATCGTGTCTTATTGAAGTTGTCTCGTCATCTATTACTTCTACTACTATTGCTAACACTTTGGCAATAAAGTAAAGTAATTACATGACGTTTATGTTGACACGCAGGTCATAAATAAATAAAGACAACTCCTACGGCTCCTGCCGGTTGTCATACTCATCGACATGCAAGTCGTGATTCCTATTACAAGAACATGATCAATCTCATACATCACATATATCATTCATCACATCCTTTTGGCCATATCACATCACACGACACATGCTGCAAAAACAAGTTAGACGTCCTCTAATTGTTGTTGCAAGTTTTTACGTGGCTGCTATAGGTTTCTAGCAAGAACGTTTCTTACCTACGCCAAAACCACAACGTGATATGCAAATTTCTATTTACCCTTCATAAGGACCCTTTTCATCGAATCCGATCCGACTAAAGTGGGAGAGACAGACACCCGCTAGCCACCTTATGCAACTAGTGCATGTCAGTCGGTGGAACCAGTCTCATGTAAGCGTATGTGTAAGGTCGGTTCAGGCCGCTTCATCCCACGATGCCGCCGAATCAAGATAAGACTAGTAATGGCAAGTAAATTGACAATATCGACGCCCACAACTGCTTTGTGTTCTACTCGTGCATAGAAACTACACATAGACCTAGCTCATGATGCCACTTTTGGGGAACGTAGCAGAATTTTAAAATTTTCTACGCATCACCAAGACCAATCTATGGAGTCATCTAGCAACGAGGGAGAGGGGAGTGCATCTACATACCCTTGTAGATCACGAGCGAAGCGTTAAAGAGAACGGGGTTGATGGAGTCGTACTCGTCGTGATCCAAATCATCGATGACCTAGCACCGAACGGATGGCACCTCCGCGTTCAACACACGTACAGTTGGGAAGACGTCTCCTCCAACTTGATCCAGCAAGGGGGAAGGAGAGGTTGATGGAGATCCAGCAGCACGACAACATGGTGGTGGAATCAACGGCAATCTCGGCAGGGCTTCGCCAAGCTTAGCGAGAGGGAGAGGTGTCAAGGGAGGGAGAGGGAGGCGCCAGGGGCTGGGGTGCGGCTGCCGTCCCTCCCCCCACTATATATAGGACCCCTAGGGGGCCCCGGCCCTAGGAGATGGGATCTCCAAGGGGGCGGCGTCCAAGGGGGGTGGCTTGCCCCCCAAGCCAAGTGGGGCGCCCCCACCCCTAGGGTTTCCAACCCTAGGAGCATGGGGAGGCCCATGGGGGGTGCAGCAGCCCACCAGGGGCTGGTTCCCCTCCCACTTCAGCCCATGGGGCCCTCTGGGATAGGTGGCCCCACCCGGTGGACCCCCGGGACCCTTCCGATGGTCCCGGTACAATACCGATTACCCCCGAAACTTTCCCGATGGCCGAAACTTGACTTCCTATATATAAATCTTCACCTCCGGACCATTCTGGAACTCCTCGTGACGTCCGGGATCTCATCCGGGACTCCGAACAACTTTCGGGTTATTGTATACTAATATCTCAACAACCCTAGCGTCACCGAACCTTAAGTGTGTAGACCCTACGGGTTCGGGAGACACGCAGACATGACCGAGACGACTCTCCGGTCAATAACCAATAGCGGGATCTGGATACCCATGTTGGCTCCCACATGCTCCTCGATGATTTCATCGGATGAACCATGATGTGGAGGATTCAATCAATCCCGTATACAATTTCCTTTGTCAATTGGTACGTTACTTGCCTGACACTCGATCGTCGGTATCCCAATACCTCGTTCAATCTCGTTACCGGCAAGTCACTTTACTCGTACCGCAATGCATGATCCCATGACCAACCACTTGGTCACATCAAGCTCATTATGATGATGCATTACCGAGTGGGCCCAGAGATACCTCTCCGTCATATGGAGTGACAAATCCTAGTCTCGATTCGTGCCAACCCAACAGACACTTTCGGAGATACCCGTAGTGCACCTTTATAGTCACCCAGTTACGTTGTGACGTTTGGCACACCCAAAGCACTCCTACGGTATCCGGGAGTTGCACAATCTCATGGTCTAAGGAGATGATACTTGACATTCGGAAAAGCTATAGCAAACGAACTACACGATCTTTGAGCTATGCTTAGGATTGGGTCTTGTCCATCACATCATTCTCCTAATGATGTGATCCCGTTATCAATGACATCTAATGTCCATAGTTAGGAAACCATGACTATCTTTTGATCAACGAGCTAGTCAACTAGAGGCTCACTAGGGACGTGTTGTGGTCTATGTATTCACACATGTATTACGATTTCCGGATAACACAATTATAGCATCAACAATAGACAATTATCATGACTAAGGAAATATAATAATAACCATTTTATTATTGCCTCTAGGGCATATTTCCAACACTCCCAAGGCCCAGCTACCGTCTCGTGCACCTCTGGTACTTGCTGCTTGGACGCCAAGGCTGCTGTTGCCATTGCCTAGTGCATCCACCAGTGTTGCGGGAACCACATGCGCAAAACCCGCTTCCTTCGGACGCGACCGGTTCTTTTTGTGTCATTTCGAATTGGGTCATGTCAAGTCTGTTTCCAAGACCCTTTCGTGGAGTGTCGCCTAGTTCCACGACGACTGAGGGTTTCGAAGACCGTCAAGTTCCTCTCCGAACGTGAACCATCACTGTCGCCAAGATTGAGAGTACCTCTACGGATCGCCAAGTACCCCAACGGCAAGACCACAAGGACCCTGGGTACAACTACACGGTGATGCGTCAAGTACCGCTACCGTGGACCCTCGAAGACCTCGTGGACGTCAAGTTCCATGTCGTGACCCCGAACATCTACGAAAACGTTGTACGACTACTTCCGTGCCCGAAGACCCGTGTACAACTACCGTCGCCATGTATGACTACTTCCACTACGAACGTCCCGAGAACGCCTACTTCCTCTACTTTGCACCGAATGAGAACCGTCCCGTTTGCACGCTTCGAAGGTATAACCCCGAGACGACCGCCCATGAACGAATGCATGTGGTATGAGATGCATGTTTGGATGTTGTATCCTCTCGTGAACGTTAGTTGTTTCCCTCGCTTGGCCTTGTCATCGACACGTGGGGAACCCGGTTACCGGGATCACCCCACCATCTTTCATGACACGCTCCTGTCACACTTTCTTTTGCACCGGTATTTCAATCGAGTTACTGGAACTGGAATGTTGTTGTGGCATCATTTCCGTTATCGTCGCCGGGGCACCCCTTTCTTTCTACCACGGTGACAACTGCTCTCATCATGCTCTTATCAACATTTTCATAAATATTGCATAAAACTTGCAAATGTCATCCGCATCATGGTAATAACATTTAAAATGTTTAAAATTGTTGTTGCATTAAATTGCTCAATGCTTATGGGGGGTTTACCGAAATTGTTGTTTGATGTTTCCGGTCCCATTTAAATTGTTTAGATTGTGTAGTTTACTTTTGCCTCACCTCTTGCCATGTTTAACAACATTTAATATTGTTGAGTAGCCTAAACGGGAGTGAACTAAATAATCGAATGTGGTGTTCCGTCAATATTGAGCTCCACTTAACTTGTAGTGTTGGTTGTGCACTTTTCCATGCCATGCATATTTAAACCGGACATGCATCATACTTGATTGTGCATCATGCCATGTTCATGTGATGGTTGTTTACTATGTTGCTTGCTTCTTTCCGAGTTGCTTCTCTCGTTAGCTTCGGTTTCATTTCGGAGTTGTGGGGATTCATTCAACTACGTCCGTTTGTCTTCTTCATGGACTCGTTCTTCTTCCTTGCGGGATCTCAGGCAAGATGACCATACCCTCGAAATCACTTCTATCTTTGCTTACTAGTTGTTCATTCTATCGCTATGTCGCGCTACCTACCACTTGTTATATCATGCCTCCCATATTGCCATGTCAAGCCTCTAACCCACCTTTCCTAGAAAACTATTGTTTGGCTATGTTATCGCTTTTGCTCAGCCCCTCTTATAGCGTTGCTAGTTGCAGATGAAGTTGAAGTTTGTTCCATGTTAGAACATGGATATGTTGGGATATCACAATATCTCTTATTTTAATTAATGCATATATATACTTGATAAAGGGTGGAAGGCTCGGCCTGATGCCTGGTGTTTTGTTCCACTCTTGCCGCCCTAGTTTCCGTCATACCGGTGTTATCTTCCTTGATTTTGCGTTCCTTGCGCGGTTGGGTGTTATGGGAACCCCTTGACAGTTTGCTTTGAATAAAACTCCTCCAGCAAGGCCCATAAGAAACAAGCTGCTTTGAGGGATATATATAATTTTGTGCAAATTAAAGAAGAGAGTCTCCCATAAGCTTGGGGGAGGCTTCTCCAATTACTTAATGCTTTGCCTGATCATCCTCTAAGAAAAATGAAATACTTGATATCTTTTATAATGGACTAACCGATGCTTTCAAAGATTAGCTGGATAGTTGTGCTGGTTTTGTTTTCAGGGAAAGAACACCGGATGAAGCTGAAATTCTATTGAATAATATGTTGACAAATGAAAATAATTGGACACCTCCGGAGCCAATTCCTGAGCCTATTCCTAAACCAACTCCGAAGAAAAGGGGTATTTTATTTCTCAGTCCTAAAGATATGTAAGAAGCAAAGAAATCTATGAAAGAAAAATGTATTAAAGCTGAAGATGTTAAGAATTTACCTCATATTGAAGAAATACATGGTCTTAATTTACCGCCTGTTAAAGAAACATACGATCTTAATCCTTTACCTATTGAAGAAACTCATGGTCTTGATAACCCGACACAGGTAGTAAAGGTAAATTCTCTCTATAGATATGATAAAGTTGAAATCCCATTTACTAAGTTTGCTAGCCCATGCTTAGATGAGTTTGATAAATTTATGGCTAAGCCAGAAGACTTTAATGCTTATTTTGGTAGACAATTGAAATACAATTCAAATATGCTTGAACACTTGGGAGATTATATGGCTAATGTCAAAGGTGAACTTAAACTTATTAGTAAACATACTTCTATGGTTACCACTCAAGTAGAACAAGTACTTAAAGCTCAAAATGATTTTCTCAATGAACTGAATAGTAAGAATAATGATAATGCTGTTAGAGTGGCTACTAGAACTGGTAGAATGACTCAGGAACCTTTGTACATAACAAATAATGATAATGCTGTTAGAGTGTAAAAAACTTTCAGCAAAGCAAATAATAATTTATTTAAAATAAATGCATCCATATGTACATAAAAAATAGACACCTTCTTTCCACAAGGGCACGCCAACTTAGGAACATCGAAGAAGTGACCCTTAAAAGGCTCATTCACTTCTTCGCATCTGACACAAGTCCATGCATCCGAGTCATATTTGCTCCAGGTGCCTCTACAAATTGGCCGCATATCTATATAAGAGCAACAACAAAAGACCATGATAATTAAACTGCTACATAGGTTCTGCAGATCTATCTAACTACAAAAGACATAGAACAGCAAACATGATATGCAGTACTGCTTAATGCCTTAATCTATATTGTATCGATTTGTAAAGAAAAAAATTGTAAGCCCCTACAAGATGGAACCATGAGCAACCTTGCGTTCTAGCTGCTGCACAATCAATTAAACTAACAAAGGGAGACATACAACGTGAACTAGCAAGTCTGTCAGGACGGGCGCCGGGCTGGCGGACGCGGCAACGAGCGGGGCGCCGACCTGACAGCAGCGGACGATGGAGTACCATATAGCTAATGTTTTGGTACGCGGACCTAGCAGGCTAGGAAGGAAATATTCGAAAAGAACGCTTAAAATTTGCGGCTCGCGTGCGACGCCGACACGTGGCGCGGCTTGCGGACATCCGCGTACGTCTGCATCTGGAGTTTCATGCCTCATCATCGGACAAGAGGATCTTACCGGAGAGGGGCCGCCGTCGAAGCCGCCCCTTGATTTCCTGCAAGGCCGCGCCGCTCCGCTCCTCTTGTGTCTGTGGTAGGGTTTTTTTGCGTGAAAACTTAGCCCATCTAATAAACAGGAGGGGATTGGGCATATGGGCCGGAGAAATGGCATCCGGGCCTTGACGAGCCAATGTCTTTCAGCCTCCCCCTAGTCGGGCTGGCCCACATGGAGGCCATATACCCTTTAATCAGACCCCGCAAAGGAAACTCATGAAATAGCAGTGGAGAACACTCATCCTCAAAAAAAAACAGTGGAGAACACTCTATACAAGACTGCCACTGGTTTGCCATAAACCAGTGATGGGCGAGGAATACGCTCGCCACAACTACATTTCGACAAGCAGTGCCAAAATTTTCCAAAAGTTAGAAAAGTTCTTAGTGGCGAGTGTTGTCAGCCGCCCACCACACATGTCTTAAATAAGATAATTCTTGAGAAATCATAGCAAACCAACTCAAAATAGTTTCAAATTTGACCGTGGGGCTTCCAATGGTGTGTGTTAATCATGAAAAAAGTTTGAAGTTGAATTGATGTGTAAAAGTTGACTTCAGTTAGGCGCGGTTTTCGTTTGAAACACTTACACTCCGTTAGCGAGTGTTCTGTTTGTACGCAAAGTGCATCAAGGTTTTGCCGTAACGCTCTGAATTTTTTACTACACACCACATGGGTCCTTTGAAGACACCATGTCAATTTTCATAAACTTCTGAGCTCGATTGCTTTCTCAAAAAAAACTTTTTAGTTTGGCTGAAAGAGCAGTTAATGGTTCGAAAATAGCAAACAAACTCAAAAGGTGGCAAAATATGAGCATGGGGCTTCCAAATGGTTTGTATTAATCATGAAAAATGTTTGAAGTTCAAATGGTTTTAAAAAGTGGATTTCTGTGTGGAAGATGGCAATTTCCGTTCAAAACACATATACTTCTTTAGAGAGTGTTTAGTTTGTACACAAAGTGCATCAAGTTTTTGTTGTGACGCTCTCAAATTTATACCACTACATGGGTCAAATGAAGACATCATGCCAAATTTCAACATTGTAGGAGCTTATTTGCTAGCCTTTTCCTACCAAATAGCGTTCCGGACCTTTTTAGTGGCAGGAAAAACAAGTTAAATATTAGAAAATACCAAATCAACTTCAAAAGTGGCCACAATTGAACATGGGGTTCCAATAGTGTGCATTAATCATGGAAAAGGTTTCAATTTGAAATCATGTACAAAAATTTAATTATGTAGTAACAAGAAAACTGAAAACAATTATTGTGGCGGGCCGTTCAAACTGCCCGCCACTCATGTAGTACTTTGTTGTGGCGGGCCCATGCCCCCGCCCACCATTACTCTCTTTGCACACATACCCCATTCCGCTCGCTCAACCCGACCTTAGATCCATTTTCATTTCTCGTCAGTTCCTCTCCACCACCACCCCCCTCTCACCCCTCCGCGCGCGCCCGAATCCCGTTGTCGTCCCTCTGATCTACCAGAGCCTCCTTCCACGCCATCCGCTGTCGTGTCCTCTGCCAGATCCGCCTTCCATCTCGTTCGCCACCTCAGTCGCCGGAGCCGCCATCCCACCATACTTTCGTCCGCCGCCGGAGCCGCCGCCCAGGTATACTAGCTTCCCTACCATACGTCGTTGCTGCTATATACTATATAGATTGGTGGTAGGGTTAGTGTTTGCCTCTATATATTTTCTAGATTGAATTAGACTTTAGATCGGGTTAGGGTTTGCCTCTTGATACTTTGGAGTTTAATTTAGGCTTTAGGTAGGGTTAGCCCCTAGATAATTGTTTTTGTAATGCAATAGACAATGTCAATGTTGTTTGATTTTTTTCATTGCGATAGAAAGTGGCAATGTTACATGAAAATTGTCTCTATATAATTTTGTCCGCCATTTTGTACATGTTACATTTTATTTGCAGGGATTCAACAATGAGTGCCAACGCATTGGCGAAACGTTGATTCATTTTTGTTTCGCCAAATTTCTGGCACTCAATATGTCAACTTTTTAAGCAAGTCGTGCCGAATTTCATTTCCACTCCTCTCTCGACCCGCTAATTTGTGTTTATAACTAGGTAGTTGGGGTTTGCCTCGAGATAGTGTATGTAGTGTTCGGAATAGAAAGTAGGTAGGATTAAAATAGTTGTTCAATGATTAGAGTGACATTGTAATATCTCACATTCTTAAAGTGCCCGGGCTTAGCATGTTTGATTTCCTTACATATGACTGGAATTGAGTTTAGTTTTCTTACATATGATAAGTACATGTGAAAGTGCAACTAATTCCCGGGTGGTTTTGATAATTCATAACAACATATATCTCATTGAACTAATATTCCTTTAAGATAAATATTTTAGGATTCAATGATTGGCATGGCATGAGATAGAGATGTGGACCCCTCAAAATGCTAAGGACAAGGATTAGCAAAAGCTCAAGACTCTTCATTTTTATTTAAGTTGTCCAAGATCACATTGAGTTCATAGGAAAGCCAATACTATTAAAAGGAGATGAGGTTTTGCTTAATGGTCTACTTACTCAAGTGCTTAGTGATACCGCTCCAAAAACCCTCAGCTACTTTCTCAATTCAAATATGTCCAAACCCTAATTCCAAACTCGGCCCCACCGATACTTCCTATACGGAGCCACCGAGTTCATGTTGACATAGCCACTGCCAGAAATCCTAACAATTTGGTCACACTGATACGGATCTCAGTCTCACCAAGATGGCCTTGCCAGCGCTCGATGACTTGTTGCATTCACTTCGGTCTCACCGATATAATGCAATCGGTCCCACCGAGTTGGCTTAACTAATTCTCTGTTGCTCATTGCATTCACTTTGGTCCCATCGAGATGATGCAATCGGTGCCACCGAGATGAAGTTTTCCCTAAGCCCTAGCACATCGGTCCCACCGAGTTGTTCTTGTTGGTCCCACCGAGATTGCTAGCGTTCATATTTTTGTACTGATCGGTGTCACCGAGTTTCATAATCGGTGCCACCAATATGGGTCAAAAGTGTGTAATGGTTGAATTTTGTGTGGAGGCTATATACCCCTCCACCCCCTTCTTCTCAATGAGGAGAGTCATCAAAATGTGCCTACACTTCCAGCATTCATTTTCTAAAAGAGAACCACCTACTCATGTGTTGAGATTAAGAGATTCCTGTGATGCCTCTGATTTAACCGTACACTAATCATACACGCAAACGTGTATGATCAAAATCAAGAACTCATGGAAAGATATCACAACACAACTCTACAAATAAAATAAGTCATACAAGCATCATATTACATGCCAGGGGCCTCGAGGGCTCGAATGCAAGAGCTCGGTCATAGACGAGTCAGCGGAAGCAACAATATCTGAGTATAGACATAAGTAAACAAGTTTGCCTTAAGAAGGCTAGCACAAAGTGGGATACAAATCAAAAGAGGCGCAGGCCTCCTGTCTGGGATCCTCCTAAACTCCTGGTCGTCGTCAGTGGCGTGCACGTAGTAGTAGGCACCCCTGTGTAGTAGGAGTCGTCGTCGACGATGGCATCTGGCTCCTGGACTCCATCGTCTGGTTGCAACAATCGGGTATAGAAAGGGGGAAAAGGGGGAGCAAAGCAACCGTGAGTACTCATCCAAAGTACTCGCAAGCAAGGAGCTACACTACATATGCATTGGTATCAATGAAATGGGTAGTATCAGTGGACTGAACTGCAGAATGCCAGAATAAGAGGGGGATAGCTAGTCCTATCAAAGACTACGCTTCTGGCAGCCTCCATCTTGAAGTAGTAGAAAAGAATAGATGGTAAGTTAACCAAGTATCATCGCATAGCATAATCCTACCCAGCGATCCTCTCCTCGTCGCCCTGTTAGAGAGCGATCCCTGGATTGTATCTGGCACTTGAAAGGGTGTGTTTTATTAAGTAACCGGTTCTAGTTGTCATAAGGTCAAGGTACAACTCCAAGTCATCATGTTACCGAAGATCACGGCTATTCGAATAGATTAACTTCCCTGCAGGGGTGCACCACATTTCCCAACACGCTCAATCCCCTTTGTCCGGACACACTTTTCTGGGTCATGCCTGGCCTCGGAAGATCAACACGTTGCAGCCCTACCTAGGCACAACAGAGAGGCCAGCACGCCGGTCTAAATCCTATGGCGCAGGGGTCTGGGCCCATCGCCCGTTGCACACCTGCACGTTGCGAACGCGGACGGTAAGCAGACCTAGCCTCCCTAATACAAGAGCAGGCGTTCCAGTCCAATCCGGCGCGCGCCACTCAGTCGCTGACGTCAAGAAGGCTTCGACTGATACCACGACGTTGAGTGCCCATAACTGTTCCCGCGTAGTTGGTTAGTGCGTATAGGCCAGTGGCCAAACTCAGATCAAATATCAAGATCTCGTTAAGCGTGTTATTTTGAAGTAACCGCGGACGCCGACCAGGGCCAGGCCCACCTCTCACCTAGGTGGTCTCAACCTGCCCTGTCGCTCCACCACAAAGATCCACACAGAGGGCCGTCGGGAAAATATGTCCTTTCAGCCCCCAATCCGTGAATCAACCGCGGGTACTCAACGAGCCGACCCGAGTTTAGTCACCACATGTATCATATATATATATATATATATATGTATGTATGTATATACCCGTGATCACCTCCCGAGTGATCAGGACCCGATAGTATAGCATGGCGGACGGACAAGAACGTAGGGCCACTGGTGATAAACTAGCATCCTATACTAAGCATTTATGATTGCAAGTAAGGTATCAATAACTGTAGCAACAATGACAGGCCATGCATCAGAATAGGATTAACGGAAAGCAGCATCATGCTACACTACTCTAATGCAAGCAGTAGAGAGAAGAATAGGCGATATCTGGTGATCAAGGGGGGGGGCTTGCCTGGTTGCTCTGGCAAGAAAGAGGGGTCGTCAACAGCGTAGTCGATCGGGGCACCAGCAGCGGCGTCAGTCTCGTAGTCTATCGGAGAGAAAAGGGGGGAGAAACAATGAATATAATGCAGGCAGATGCATAGCGATGCATGACATGACAAGTAACGGTGCTAGGAGTGCCCTAACACAGTAGGAGGTGATACTGGTGAAGGGGGGAAACATCCAGGAAAGTATCCCCGGTGTTTCGCGTTTTCGGACAGATGAACCGGAGGAGGAAAGTTGTGTGTTCGCTATACTAGGGATGCGTGGCGAACGAACGGACCACGTATCCAGATTCGGCTCGTCGTTCTGAGCATCTTTCATGTACAAAGTATTTTCATCTAAATTACGGTTTATTTTATATTGAATTTCGAAGTTTAAATGATTTTCTGGATTTATTTTAATTTGACATATTAAATTGACTAAATGCTAAGTGCACCCGAAAGCGTACCCAGCAGCGTGTGCTACAGGCTGATAGGTGGGGCCGTTGACCACTGACTCAGCAGTCAACAGTCAAATGTTGACTGGTCAAGGGTCCAGCAGGGCCCATATGTCATTGACTGGGACTAGCCCAGTCAGTAGTTGACTGGTCAAAGTTGTGACTGGGTCCACCAGTCATTGATTGACTTATTTTAACAAGGGTTTAATTACTCTAATTAGGATTGCTAGAGAATGGGTCCCACTTGTCAACGTTAGTGGGTTAGTCTAATTTTAATCTAACTAATCTAATTAGCAATTAGAGGAGGGCCGGCTTGCTGGGCACTGGATAGAGCCCAGCCGGCTTCACCGTGGTTGTGCATGCATGCACAGGGCCACAGGCACATGGCGGCTACAGCCAGCCACGGCCATGACCACGAGCGGGCTGGCACGCGTGGGTGTGCAGTTGAGCGCAGGGGTCGCACGGGGTGCAGTCCGTGGCCTACGGCGAGCAGCAGGCAGCAGCGGCGACAGCGACAGCGGCCGTGGAAAGCAGTGCGACATCAGCAGCGACATCGGCAAGAAACGGCAGTGGCGGCGCAGCAGAGCAGTAGGACGCAGCGGCATCGGAGCAGCATCAACAACGGCTACACGGCAGAAGTACGCGCGCACACACGAGAGCTCGAGCTCCCATCCTTGGCGGCCGAGCGCGCGATGAGCAGCCGCAAGCGCGGGTCTCCTCGAGTGCGGCCAGGGGTGCAACGAACGCGGGCAGGGAGCGGGGCGTGTTGCCGAGAGCAGCAGTGGGCGCGCACGGGGAGGCCAAAGGTGCGACCAAAGGCGCGCGGGAACGCGGACAACGGAGCAGTGAACGCGAGCTCCGACGGCATCGAGCATGGCGGTGGCCTACGACGGTGGTTCGAAAGGGAAAATAGGGGGAACCAAAGGAGAGGCTCACCTAGGAGCACAAGGAAGGCTCGGCGAGGGACGGGAGCAGTAGAGGGCGACGGGATCGGCGATGGTGTGCGGCGGCCGGTGAAGAAGACCGGCGATGGCGACTTCTACGCGGCACCCCGACTCGAGCTGGTCCCCGGAACATACGAAGCCGAGCACGGTGACCCTCCAGGACGTGCCTCCCAGCGACTGTGATCACGGTGGCCACGGCAACAAGGGCAAGGCAGCGGTGATCACACCGAATTCGAGCTCTAAAACGAGCGGATGAGGAGGGAGGCAAAGGGGGACCAAGGGACGCTGGACGAGTGCGTGCTAGGGTTTTTGGTGGACGCCTTTATAGGCCCGGGGGGGGGGGGCTACGTGTTGGCCATCCATGGCCAGTGTGCCATGGATGTGCGCCACGTCTCGCTCTGCCTCCTCTGGTGAGAGGAAAGGGAAAGGCCGGCCAGATGGGCTGGGCCTGGAACAACAATAAAGATGGGCCACGTGCACAAGGGGCTTTCTCCATTTATTCATTTTTGTGCAAACTTATTCAGCTCCGGTTTTGCGATTGATTTAGATGTCAAATGATGTTTGTTCTAGTCCAAACTTTGTACATAAATACTTAGTAACATACCAGAGATGCACAAAAAGTTTCAAGCTAAATGGAATTGTTTGTCTATTTTTAGAAATTAAAAAGGGGCAATTATTTTCCTGCTCGTACAGTTTTAATCAGGTTAGGGGCCTTTTAATAACCAAAAATTTGTTGGTTGTTACATGAAAATTACTTAGTGAAAAATTTCCGCCCATCGCACATTTTTATTTGATAGTTTGAAGAAATAATTTTTTGACTTGTTATTTGAATTTAAATTTGATCTTAGTTTGAAACAAGTGAGATTTAGAAAAAGTTTAATTATGATGACCTGGCATGATTAGCAAGAGTTTACTGTAGCTTAACTATCGGAGTGTCACAGTTTTATTCCAACCATTTGAACCTTGATTTCTAGCCTTCTCCAAGTTGCTTTCCACTCAAATCATTCTTCCACCATAACCAAATCTGTGAGAGAGAGTTGAGTGTTGGGGAGACTATAATTTGAACCACAAGTGCAAAGAGTTCATCATCAACACACTGTCTATTTATTACCTTTTGAAGAGTGGTGTCTTCTAGATTGGTTAGGTGTCGCCTAGGAGCCTCAATCGTGATGTGGAGTTGAACCAAGAAGTTTGTAAGGGCAAGGAGATCGCCTACTCGTGAAGATCTACCTGAGTGAGGCAAGTCCTTCGTAAGCTATGGCCGTGATGGGATAGACAAGGTTGCTTCTTCGTGGACCCGTCGTGGGTGGAGCCCTCCGTGGACTCGCGCAGTCGTTACACTTCGTGGGTTGAAATCTCCATCAACATGGACGCATGATAGCACCATCTATCGGAACCAAAAAAAATTTATCATGACTTTCATGAATGTCATTCTCTGGTAAAACTTGGCGAGCACTTAAAACCTTTGTCATTCTTTGCCACAAAATATATTTTTGAATATTTTGATTTTTTTTAGATTTTATTGTTCATGGTGGTATGATAAGAGTTAAAACTCGGATGGACACTTTCCAACACTTTTGTCATGAATGCAAATGGCATTGACATGTAGCTGATGTTTATCCAAACATTTTGGTATCTTATTTGCTTTTTTCTGATTTAATATGAATTAGTTATGAAGTTTTTAAAATGATGGCCAAACGATCAAAGGATAAAAGCACAAGATGACTAAAGTTGGTTGGACAGAACAGTTGGCTTTTGAAAATTAAGGACAATTCTGTCGAGTGGGGCACAACTAGAGGCATAAAACCAATTATCCTATAAATTAAAAGAAGAAGAAACAGACATCTCTTTGAATCGGCGGAGCCTGTATTCTATTTTCAGAAAATCCCGTGCATCGAACATGGTCCGCACTCGTCGATCGAGACACATGGCAAGGTTGCTCGTGAATTTCAGCGCGAAACCACCGAGGCTCGGACGACCGATATCCATCCACACCACCAGCAACGTCGTCAAACGACACGACTGCATACCCAGCCACCAGAACCGTCACGCCGACGCCTGCGGCAACAGCCGGCGTCGGCGGCGACCCAGACGTCCGGACCCGACGAGCCGGTCGGGTCGCCGTCAGCCGCGTACGTACGTACGTACGCCCGGCCCGGGTCGTGTCACCGGCGAGGCGACGAGGCGATCGACGTCGACGGGCCCCCTCCCCCTCCGCGGTCCACCGCCGCACACGTCGCCCCGCACCACGGCCGAATCGACCGGCCGACCGACACGTGACGCCGAGCCGAGCCCATCCCTGACGCGGCGCGCGCGTCCGTCCCGTCGCGGTCGGGGCCGGGGGCCGTCGCCGTCGGAATCGCGGGCGAGCGAGCGAGCTGTCGGCCTCTGCCGCGCCCCGCCCGTGAATTGAAATCGATTTAAGGTCCGCCGACCGACGCCGACGTCCAACCGAACACGAACATATCCCCCGCCCGTCCCCCGACGACGTCGCGTTGCGTACCGGCCGCTGCGATTCGTCGAATCTAATAATTCGTGGGCGGGCGGGCGACAATAATTCGTGGCCGGCGGGCGCCTGCGCCTGCCCTCGGTGGTACGCGACGCGGCCGAATTCATGCCGCCTTGATTCGCCGCCCACGCCGCCGATTGGTTCCGGATCATGATGGAGTTATGGAAACAATCTGTTCATGCCTGCGCTGTACTGTACGCGACGGAGTTATGAGCAATCTGGACATGCCATGTGCTCTAGTGCACCGTGCCTGTACGTGGTCGGCACGCTCTCCTCTCTTCACGACGCTCAGGGAATGCTACCAGCGAGGTAGAAGTGCGGCCTAGCTACAAGTACATATCCAGGTCTCAGCAGCCATGATCGACATGAGCAGCACGGTGAAAATCGTAACATGAGCAGCAGAGCATGTGGTGGGAGGAGTCAAACAAGCACTGGAGTAGTATAATGAGTGGTAGTGGTAGTGGTAGTTCGCTAATCGCGAAAGGGAAATCTTTTCAGGGCTTGAAACACGCCGTGAGCAGACCGGGTACTGATTGGTTTATACAGGCACCTCACCTTCTAGGTTAGCCTTCCGATCAGGCACTAAGACAAACGGCTTCTTAGATCGACTCCTCTGGTGAGTAGTGACATAAAAATTTCCAAATACTACTGGCCGGAATCCGGGCAGACGATGATGATAGTAAGAAGGTTGGGGGAGCTCAGCTCAGCTCTCCTCGGACCGTGCCGTGCTCGGCTCAACCACGGTTCACGGCGGGCTGAGGAACAGCGCCGGATCGGTGTCGGCGAACACGCCGGCCACCCAGTAGGACCCCAGGTCGCAGCCCGACGGCCACTCGAACGGGCTCGGGTCCGCCAGCTCCTTCCCGCCGGCCTCGTCCGCCACGCCGAGCCCGAGCGCCACCGACGGGTGATCGGTGAAAGCCAGGCCCCCGTTTCTGTCAGCCGCGGGTGGCACGTCGGGCTCGCCGGCCGTGAAAGCGAAGCCCCCGTCTCCGTCCGCCGCGGGTGGCGCGTCAGGCTCGCCGGCCGTGAGAGTGAAGCACCCTTCCTTCGCGGGTGGCGCGTCGGGCTCGCCGGCTGTGAAAGCGAAACACCCGTCCGCCGTAGGGGCTGCGGCGGGATCCTCAGCTGCTGTGACGTCCTCGGTGGCCGCGGCCTCCTTCGTCGTCGCGGCGACGGCGGCTGAGGCGTCGGCGCCGGGCTCAGCCTCGGGCGCCGGGGGCGCGGCCGGCGCGACGCGGCGGCGCTTGGAGTTCTTGGCGCGCTTGGGGCTGGAGGACGAGGACGACGACGAGGAGGAGCTCTTGCGCGAGCCGCCGCCGACGGGGACGTTGCGGAGGGTGCCGCCCTTGGTCCAGTAGCGGCGGCAGGACTTGCAGTAGTGGCGCGGCTGGGAGGTGTTGTAGTTGTTGTAGTAGCAGAACTTGGTGTCCCTGGACTCGCAGCGCGGGCAGGGGTCGCGGTGCGCCTCCCCCTCCGCCGCCGCCGCCGCCCCCACCTCCGCCTGCGCGGTCGCCGACGGCGCCGGGTAGCCCTTGGGCCGGCGCAGGTCGACGGCGCCGGCGAACGGCCGCCGCCCGGGCTCCTGCATGCCACCTACCAACGAGAGCAAAGCTGGCTCCGATCGGTCGGCGGTGGAGGGAAGGAAAGGAACGGACGGACGAGGCGTTTGGTTTGTGTAGCTAGCGAGCGCGAACGTGCGTGGGCGGTGCGGCGGGGTGGGTCTTAAGGGGGCGGGCCGGTGGAGCAGGTCCAGCCGTCCATCTCAAGTGGAGCAGCGTTTTACGGTGCGGCGGCATTTGACGGTGCGGCCGCATGCGTGCGTGAGGTGGCGCCGACTGTTGGGGCGGTGTGGCGGGGGCGCCACCGCCACCTTTGTTTGACCCGCGGCACAGCGCCCGGCGGCAACCACCGCGCGGGCGTACGGGCCTAGTACGACGTAGTATACCACCACGAGCTACTAGCCGCCACCCGAGTGGTCTGGTTTTTTACCCGCTCCCGTGATGAGACGAGACGGGTCGACGCGCGCGGTGCCGTGTCGTGTGCATCCCCCTCCGACGGAGCGCCCCGGTCGCCGGCCGGGCCCCAGGCGCTCGTGCAGCCCACCTCGTGCTCGTGGACCAGCAGCGGTCGTGCGGTGGTTGCGCACAGCGACGGGTCTCCCTCCCCTCGGCACGTAAAGGAACCTCACCGTGGCAGCCACCAGCCAGGCCCAGGAGGGCGCCCCGAGCCCGAGGCGATAAGCGCAAGCGAAATGCCCGCGCACGATCGGGCCGGGGCCCGGCAGGAACGCGTCGAGCCCGTTGCTCCGGGTGCGCGGGCCGGTGACGGGCACCCGCGACCAGTCTGGCCCTCGCGCCCGGCGGCGGACCGAACCGATATGGTGCGTGCGCGCCGGTTGCTCCGGCCTCCGGGCACGGCACGGGACGAGGCAGCCAGCCGCAGCGTGCGCAGAGCGCCGGGATGGGAGGGGCGGTACGGCGGTGCGCCGTGCCGTGCGCGGCCCGCTGGCTCGGAGGCGCGCGTGGGCGTGACGCACCGGCGCGATGGTGCCACGAATCTCTGTTCGCGCCATGGTGCCGCCGTTGCTCGAACCAATCACGGCGCCCAGTGACTGATCCACAGTGTGATTGGTGCCCAGTGACTGATGGACAGATTGACGTTTCTTTTTGGTTCGATCCAAACGGATTGGGTTCCAGTGTCGGAGATTACGGGGTAGAAGAGAAAAGGCATCAGGTGCGAAAAAACACAAAAAGAGGGGTGAACTAGTTCCAAGAGCATCTACAGCCCGGCTCACCGGTCGGACCAACTCGTCGGTGACCGGTTAGTTTTTGTCGCGACCAAATCGGCCTCCTCAAACTACCCTTATACCTTCGGAGTTCGGACTGATCGGCACCTTTAATATGCAGCACATATTAGGCCTCCTTGGATTTAGAGGAAATTAAAACGTAGAAATTAAGAGTAGTGTAGGAATTTGATAGGATGACACTTGTCATCCTAAGAATTGTCTTGCCTCGTTCCTATACAGAAAATGAGCTTTGAGCGGATGTGTACTTTTCTCAAAAAATACAGAAAATGAATAGTATTCTTATGAAAATCATCTGCATGTTTCCTACGAACCGAATGCATCTATAGAATTTTTTTTTGTGCAATTCTTGTTCCTACGTTTTTCTTATGAAAATCCTCCAAACCGAATGAGGTCTTAAGGCAGATGCGAGGCATACATGGGATGAACCTAACACGTCCTACCATGTTGGACCGGCCAATGATGACTTGCGCCTATCCCACCCCGATGTGGCAGCGGACCAGGGAGAGGGCGGCGCGGCGTATGTAGCTTCCTCCCGCCAGTCCAGCGTCTCCGCGATGGTTGATCCGAAGGAATAGCTCCTCGCGACGGTCCTCCGCTGCTTGCTCTCCACAATGGAGACTAACGCACTACGCCTCCGCCGCAAGAACGCGAAGGCGATCCGGCTCAGCATCGACGCGCAACCCCCCTACCGCGGCCGCGGCCTCCCCCTCGGCTAGATCCGGCAATGAGAAAACGACCCCGCCATGGATACCAGGGCCTTGGCGCCGACTGATGAGTGATATGCTTACACTCCTCTGCCCTTTGTTTAAATACTTTAGCTACACGTCAGCTGACTGAGTTTTTAGCTTTTGGGTTAGTCGGTTTTTTTAACTGTTGATGGCTGCTTCAAGATGTGCGCTAGTTGTTTTTTTCCTGTTGTGTGTGTTGTTCTGTATTGGGCTGGACGTTTTTTGATTGACCCCTATTTTGGGTCAGTCGATTTCTTGTTGGGCTGAAGCCTCTTATGTGTTTTCTTATTAGGTTGTTTGTGTGCGTTTTTGCTTTAGTTTTTTGTCGATTTTTATGGGTATATTTTGGATGTTGGGTGAATACAAAATATAAACACGCAAGTAATTTATGTGTATAAATTGCAATTCTGTGAAAAATGCACTACTATGTGCTTATTTCTTACATACTACGAAAATTGTGCAGTTTCATTATAATTGTATTTTATGTGAAAATTCCACTATCATATGCATATTCTTGCATATTATTGAAAGCACAAATTTTTGTATATATTGTGTGTAAATTTTGTTATTTTTTGATTACTTTATAGTTTCTTTCTTCTTAAAGGGTAATATCAATGCAACTAATTCATTCTTACTTAGAAAACTTCATTATTTTGATTTTGTTTTAGTAGTTATTTCATTTTTTCTGAAGGGAAATATCAAAACCACAAATTCATTTTTTCTTACAATACTTTATTATTCTGTTTTTGATTTAGTGTTTGGTTCATTTTTTTATGGTAATACCAGTGTCACTAATTATTTCCTTCTTAGGAAACTTTCTTTTTTTGTGTGTGAGAATTCTAGTGTTGTATACTTATTCTTGCATATTATAAAAAAGTGCAATTTCTGTGTAAATTGTGTGCAAGTTTCTCTTTTTTGTTTCCTTTCTTGTTAAAGGGTAATACCAATGTCTCTAATTCATTCTTTCCTATAAAAGTTCATTATTTTGATTTTGATTTAGTTTGTGTTCAATTTCTTTCTTCCTAAAGAGTATTACTAAGGCTTCTAACTCATTCTTTCTTAGAAAAACTTCATTATTTTATTTTTCATTTACTTTTAACTTTATTTTATTTCTTATTTAATTGTAACACAAGTGCCACTAATTCATTATTTCTTAGGAAATTTCCTTTATTGCAAATATTTCACTATTATATGCTTGTTCTTGCATATTAGAAAAACTCATAATTTATGTGTAAATTGTATGCAATTGTTATCATTATTTGTTTTTATTTTATTTCTTCCTAAAGTAATAACAATGTCATTAGTTCTTTTTTAGAAAACTTCATTGTTTTTATTTTCTTTTGCTTTTTTGTTAAATCTACTTTCTTCTTTAAGGGTAATGTGTATGTAACTCATTCATCCCATCTTAGAACACATTTTTATGAAAATTCCACTATTGTATGCTTAGTCTTTCATATTATAAAAAAATGCAATTTCAATGTAAATTGTGTGTCATTATTTTATCTGTATTTTTCTTCATCTTTAAGGTTAACACTAATGTCACTAATGAATTGTTTCTTAAAAAATATTACTATTTTTTGTTTTGTCATTTTGCTTTGGTAGTTACTTCTTTTCTTTTTTCTGAAAGGGTAGTACCAAAACCACTAATTCATTCTTTCTTACAAAACTTCATTATTTTCTTTTATGATTTAGTTTTTGTTTCATTTTATTTCTTCTTTATTGGTAATACCAATATCACTAATTCATTACTTCTTAGGAAACTTTATTTCAAGTGGGAATTCTAATATTATATACTTTTCTTGCATATTATAGAAAAGTGCAACTTCTGTGTAAATTGTGTGCAAATTTCTCATTTTTAACTTTCTTTCTAGTAAGAATTCTACTATTATATACTTTTGTTGCATATTATAAAAAAGTGCAATTTCTGTGTAAGTTGTGTGCACATTTTTTATTTTTTTGTTTCCTTTCTTCTTAAATGTTAATAACAATGTCACTAATTCATTATTTCTTAGAAACTTTCTTTCTAGTGAGAATTATACTATTATATACTTTTGTTGCATATTATAAAAAGTGCAATTTCAGTGTAAATTTTGTGCAAATTTCTCATTTTTTATATTTTTCCTTTCTTCTTAAATGTTAATACCAATGTCACTAATTCATTCTTTATTAGAAAACTTCATTATTTTGTTTTTGATTTATTTTTTATTTTATTTAATTTCTTCTTAAAGGTAATACCGAAGCCTCTAATTCATCGTAGAAAAACTTAATTATTTATTTTTCATTTAGTTTTAGTTTTATTTTATTTCTTATTTAGTTATAAATTAAGTGCCATTAATTCATTCTTTTTTAGGAGATTTCTTTTATTGCGGACATTTCACTATTATATGTGTATTTTTGCATATTGCAAAACAACACCATTTTTGTGTAAATTGTATGGATAGAATCATTATTTGTTTAAATTTGTGTATATGTTTTTCTTCTTGAAGGGTAATAGAAATACCACTAATTTATTCTTTCTAAGAAACCTTTTTTTTGCTTCATTTATTCTTTAAGGCAAAACCAGCACAAGTATTAAAATTTCACGTAACTGACCTTTTTCTTCCTTTGGTTATTGGGTTAATAGTGCACACCTCCTCGTGAGTTTGCAGTGCATGTGCAGAACGATGTAGTTTCCTCGGGAACTGATTTAATATTTTCGCCATTTGGAAGTTCTGGACATTTTGTTGATGTACATGTTAGTAAGTTTTAGAGTATGTAGCAGTAGCATACTTTTTTAGATAATGTATGTAGCACGTGTGTTGATTTTTTTGTATGCAACACATCTTAGCAACTCTGAAGGTGTAACTTTTTTTCCAGTGATCTGTGAAGTCTAAATGTTGGAAAAAAGATGACCATCTAAAAACCTCAAAAATTTCGACTATATGGGACCCATCATGTGCAGAGCTCGACAGTCTAGCTTGCTCGCTACATTTTTCTATTGTGTGACATGTAGAGCACTTGAGATGCTACAGGACACTTGCACATGGCTCAATCAATCTGACCTATTACATTGACTCCTTGCTGATGGGCCTGCTAAGCGGCTGGCCTACTTTGTACGCTCAGAACTTAATTCGATCACGAGAATGACTGAAACAGTTTTTGGTCAGTCAACTGAACCAAATTCTATTTTCAATCGACTAACATCTAGCCGCTCCCTTGTTTAAACTAAGATATTCGCTCTGGTATTGCCACCAATGACAAATGAATGCATATGATTTCGCAAATCCTCTCTTTTATTGAGTTTTCGCAGGAAATAGGCTAAATATGGACGAAATCAAGTAAGAACATGGAAATGAGTGAAGGAGATAGAGAAACTCAGGAGGAGGCACGTCAGAAGCCACAAAGCAACAGACGGCATTCCATGCGGCCGCGATCATATGGCGTGGAAACCAAGGCCTCTCATCCACCCAAAGGTTCAAGGTCGAAATGTCAACAGAGCATCCGCGAGCGAAGCCAGAACAAAGTCATCCTCATCCATGTCCATCATCCCTATCTGCCGCTATTTCCATCTCCATAGCCACCATAGCTCTTCTTTCACTAGATCATACTTGTAATCATGCATCGCGCACAACATTCATTACAAGACATGTTATTAATCAATCCATCTCTATGATGTGTTCTTCGTGTGATCTGATATCCATTTATGAGTAGTTCGTTAAGGTATGTGTTGAGGCAAGAGCCTTACAACCCTTTGTATTTGTTGTGGGGATCAATGGAAGGGGTTTGAATTAATGTCTTGTATGCGTGAAATAAAACTGTTCTGTATATGTATCTTGTCTCGTCTGCGTTCTTCATCCTTTTAGGTACCCAGGATCATGGAGAGCGAGCCATGGAGAGGCTAAGGGAAAGGAGACCGTGAAGTGTTATTCTGAACACTAGTGACAAAAGGATTTAGTACGGTAACATGGATCCTGTCTCTGGGATTCAAGAGGTGTAGTCATTAACCGCACAAAGCTTTTGTGTGATTACTACAATCCTAATTATCGAGGCAACCCTACGAGACAGATAGGGCCTTCGGTTAGACAACTGATTCTTGATGCGGGACGCATGCCGATCAAGATATAATTTGGAAACATCCATCACTTCGGTTTGTAACAAGCTCATATCGGCGGATGACTTCCAGCGCACAAATTAAGATCATATGGGATCCCAACACAAATACACGGTTATAAGCAATAAGGCCACATACCCGTACCTAATTTTATTATAAGTGTTAAACTCAAGGTTGTTTGATTTCGATCCGGTCAAAAGCTGGAATTATTTCTTTAACAAAAACTTGCTAGAGACCCTAACTTAAAGCGGGCTTTCCTCTCGTGGGTTTGATAACTCAGGGTCACCTCTGGGAAAATAGGGAAAATAGGTGAGAATACTTTCTGCTCCATTTCCGGATCACTAAAAGAAAGTAATCACCGACCTCCGCCGGATCCCACGGCTGCTGGTTCATCTGGACGCGCGGGGAAGCTGGCGACCCCGCCATCCACCGATCCCGCGACGACGTGCCCACACACGAACATCTCTTCCGGCTTCAAAAACGATGTAGGCGCCCATGAATCTGAGCCCCAACATCTCGACTAGCATCCGGCGATGCTCTCTTTGCCTCCATCGTGGGCGACGAAGTAGGGATAGAATTGAGGAGGAAGTGGGGCAATAGAGTGGGCAAAGGAGTTGGCGACGGAGTGCGGTGGGTAGGAAATGAGGAGGAGTGAGGGACAGAGTGCATTCGGGGCGGCGTGGCTATTTCACGAACGAAAAGCTGACGTGGGTACTTTTGTGTGATAGCCTGACTTATTAGGGATGATAGACTACTCATATAATTCCTTCTTTTCCAGGAGCCCATTCAAAAAGAACTCCAAAGTTAAGCGTGCTCAGCTTGGAGTAATTTCAGGATGGATGACCAACCGAGAAGTTGCTCCCGGGTGTGCACGAGTGAGGACAAAGTGCGCAGAAAAGACTAGTATTGATTTGTGGGGCTAGTCTAGATCCCGTCAGGAGTAACGACCACCGGCGGGTGTGTTCGGGGCGTTACAAGTTGGTATCAGAGCCGGCCCTCGTGGTTACACGGATGTTTGTGGACAGATGCGCAGTCATGTTGTTTATGACGTTTGTGATCCGTCGTGGCACACGACATGGCATATGTACTGGACTGGATGCACAGACGTATGTACCAAGAGGGAACGTTCCTGTGGCCCGACGAGGACATCAGTTCCTCTGAGTGGGGGTGTATGTGATAGCCTGGCTTATTAGGGATGATAGACTACTCATATCAATAAGGAATTCCTTCTTTTCCGGGAGCCCATTCGGAAAAAACTCCAAAGTTAAGCGTGCTCAGCTTGGAGTAATTTCAGGATGGGTGACCGATCGAGAAGTTGCTCCTGGGTGCGCACGAGTGAGGACAAAGTGCGCAGAAAAGACAATATTGATTTGTGGGGCCAGTCTAGATCCCTCAGAAGTAACGACCACCGGCGGGTGTGTCCGGGACGTTACATTTTGCATATTGTAAGATTCGTGCAACCATCTCACGGTTCAGAGCGCGTTCGGGACGGAAAGCTTAAAATTTGACGTTCGAGCATTAAGATTTCTTTAAAACAAAAATAACATACATTAATTGGTGAAAAGTATCATCAAATGTTGGATGGAAAAATCACATTAATTACGGACAGTGTCATTATTTTTCTGTTATGACTATAGCATGTGTATACTCGGTTAAATAACTCAAGCGAGGATCGCCTTAATTTCGGAAAGTATCGTTTATGTGGGCTCCTCCTAAAATCTCTCGTCCCCTTTTTATCATCTTCACGTTCCGCCACACGATCCTACCCGACGACGTCAATGTGGGACAAGCCATGAAAAAAAAACACTCACGACATCTCTATTGAGGCATTCTTAATTAATCAGCAAAATGTGGTTTCCCTGTTGCAAACCCACATGCAACTAGCTAGTATATTAATCAGTAAAATGTGGTCTCACCAAAACCTTAGAAAAAACATATTACTCATCTTATGCCAAGAGAGACACCTTAGAATGGACAACATTCAAACCCACTCTGATAATGGGAGCACTGAGGTCACCGTCGGCGAGGGTGGGAAGAAGGATAAGTGACAACACAGATGAGATGACATGTGCTGTAATAAAGTACAAGAACCTACCGGGGGTCTTAAGTCATAATTATTGGGTTAGGGGGTGGTATTTTTCCCGTTGTAATGGATGATGTCTACTACACAACCTTCTTCTTGTAGACGTTGTTGGGCCTCCAAGTGCAAAGGTTTGTAGGACAGTAGCAAATTTCCCTCAAGTGGATAAGTGGATGACCTAAGGTTTATCAATCCGTAGGAGGCGTAGGATGAAGATGGTCTCTCTCAAGCAACCCTGCAACCAAATAACAAAGAGTCTCTTGTGTCCCCAACACACCCAATACTAGGTGCACTAGTTCGGTGAAGAGATGGTGATACAAGTGGTATATGGATGGTAGATAAAGGTTTTTGTAATCTGAAATTGTAAAAACAGCAAGGTAACTAATGATAAAAGTGAGTGTAAACGGTATTGCAATGATAGGAAACAAAGCCTAGGGTTCATACTTTCACTAGTGTAAGTCCTCTCAACAATAATAACATAATTGGATCACATAACTATCCCTCAACATGCAACAAAGAGTCACTCCAAAGTCACTAATAGAGGAGAACGAACGAAGAGATTATGATAGGGTACGAAACCACCTCAAAGTTATTCTTTCCAATCAATCCATTGGGCTATTTCTATAGGTGTCACAAACAGCCCTAGAGTTCATACTAGAATAACACCTTAAGACACAAATCAACCAAAACCCTAATGTCACCTAGATACTCCAATGTCACCTCAAGTATCCATGGGTATGATTATACGATAGGCATCACACAATCTCAGATTCATCTATTCAACCAACACATAGAACCTCAAAGAGTGCCCCAAAGTTTCTACCAGAGAATCACGACGAAAACGTGTGCCAACCCCTATGCATAGGTTCATGGGCGGAACCCGCAAGTTGGTCACCAAAATATACATCAAGTGAATCATGTGATATCCCATTGTCACCACAGATATGCACGGCAAGACATACATCAAGTGTTCTCAAATCTATAAAGACTCAATCCGATAAGATAACTTCAAAGGGGAAACTCAATTCATTACAAGAGAGGAGAGGGGGGAAGAAACATCATAGGATCCAAATATAATAGCAAAGCTCGCGATACATCAAGATCGTATCATCTCAAGAACACGAGAGAGAAAGAGAGATCAAACACATAGCTACTGGTACATACCCTCAGCCCCGAGGGAGAACTACTCCCTCCTCGTCATGGAGAGCACTGGGATGATGAAGATGGCCACCGGAGAAGGATTGCCCCCTCCGGCAGGGTGCCGGAACGGGTCTAGATTGGTTTCGGTGGCTACGGAGGCTTCTGGCGGCGGAACTCCCGATCTATCGTCTGTTCTGGAAGTTTTTGGATACGTAGGTATTTATGGGTGAAAGAAGTACGTCGGTGGAGCTTCGGGGGCCCCATGAGGCAGGGGGCGTGCCGTAGGGGGGGGGCCACCCTCGTGAGCACCTCCCTTGGCTCCTGACGTGGGGTCCAAGTCCATCCGGTAGCTTTCCTTCCAAAAATAACTTCTCCAGTTGATTTCGTTCCGTTTCGACTCCGTTTGATATTCCTTTTCTTCGAAACACTGAAATAGGCAAAAAAACAGCAAATCTGGGTTGGGCCTCCGGTTAATAGGTTAGTCCCAAAAATAACATAAAAGTATAATAAAGACCAATATTGCCCAAAACAGTAGATAACATAGCATGGAGCAATAAAAAAATATAGATACGTTGGAGACGTATCAGCATCCCCAAGCTTAATTCCTGCTCGTCCTCGAGTAGGTAAATGATAAAAGAAAGAAGTTTTGATGTGGAATGCTAGTTGGCATAATTTCAATGCAATTATTCTTAATTGTGGCATGAATATTCAGATTCGAAAGATTCAAGACAAAAGTTCATATTGACATAAAAATGATAATACCTCAAGCATACTAACTAAGCAATTATGTCTTCTCAAAATAACATAGCCAAAGAAAGTTCATCCCTACAAAATCATATAGTTTAGTCATGTTTCATTTTCGTCACACAAGAATGCTCTCATCATGCACAACCCCGATGACAAGTCAAGAAATTGTTTCATACTTTAGTAATCTCAAACCTATAAACTTTCACGCAATACATGAGCGCGAGCCATGGACATAGCACTATAGGTGGAATACAATGGTGGTTGTGGAGAAGACAAAAAGGAGAAGATAGTCTCACATCAACTAGGCGTATAAACGGGCTATGGAGATGCCCATCAATAGATATCAATGTGAGTGAGTAGGGATTGCCATGCAACGGATGCACTAGAGCTATAAATGTATGAAAGCTCAATAAAAGAAACTAGTGGGTGTGCATCCAACTTGCTTGCTCACGAAGACCTAGGGCACTTGAGGAGGCACATTGTTGGAATATACAAGCCAAGTTCTATAATGAAAAATTCCCACTAGTATATGAAAGTGATAACATGAGAGACTCTCTACTATGAAGATCATGGTGCTACTTTGAAGCACAAGTGTGGTAAAAAGGATAGTAGCATTGTCCCTTCTCTCTTTTTCTCTCATCATTTTTTTATTTGGCCTTCTCTTTTTTATGGCCTTTCTCCCTTTTTTGGGCCTTCTCTTTTTTATGGCCTTTTTTTATTCCTCACTTGGGACAATGCTCTAATAATGATGATCATCACACTTCTATTTATTTACAACTCAATGATTACAACTCGATACTAGAACAAAGTATGACTCTATATGAATGCCTCCGGCGGTGTACCGGGATATGCAATGAACCAAGAGTGACATGTATGAAAGAATTATGAACGGTGGCTTTGCCACAAATACTATGTCAACTACATGATCATGCTAAGCAATATGACAATGATGAATGTGTCATGATAAACGGAATGGTGGAAAGTTGCATGGCAATATTGTAACACCCTCGATGCGACTATAGCTCCTACGTGTCGAGGCACGACTTAGAGACATAATCGCATTGAAGGCATATGTCACAAGTTAGGCAATCTTCACAACGTCCCATGTAATATGAATAATAAAGGGGAGAACATAGTTGGCTTACACTCGCCACGTCAATCAAGAACATAAATAACATTACATCATCCAAAACACTCATGGCCCGACTACGGTGCCAAAATAGAAGAAAACCCAACATGCGACACGGTCCCAATCACCCCCAACTGGGCACCACTACTGATCATCGGGAAAGGAAACGTAGTAACGCTGAGAGTCCTCATCGAACTCCCACTTGAGCTCGTACTCGTCACCTGGAGCGGAATCACCTGGACCTGCATCTGGAGTTATAGTATCTGTGAGCCACAGGGACTCAGCAATCTCGTACCCTCGCGATCAAGACTATTTAAGCTTATAGGAAAAAGGGTAAGGCAAAAATATATGTGTGGAGCTGCAGCAAGCGACTAGCATATATGGTGACTATCTTATTCGCAAAAGAGAGCGAGAAGAGGAGGCAAAGCACGAGCGAGAAGCTAGAGAGCAACCTGCGCAAACATTACTCCAACACCGTGTCCACTTCCCGGACTCCGCCGAGAAGAGGCCATCACGGTAACACACTCAGTTGATTCATTTTTAATTAATTAAGGTTCAAGTTGTCTACAACCGGACATTAACAAATTCTCATCTGCCCATAACCGCGGGCACGGCTTTCGAAATTTCAATCCCTGCAGGGGAGTCCCAACTTAGCCCATGACAAGCTCTCACGGTCAACGAAGGAATAGACCTCCTCCCAAGACGTTCCGATCAGACTCGGTATCTCGGTAATTCAAGACACTTCGACAGGTTAAAACAAATCCAGCAACACCGCCCGAATGTGCCGACAAATCCCGATAGGAGCTGCACATATCTCTTTCTCAGGGCACACTCAGATGAACACTACGTACAACTAAAACCAACCCTCAAGTTGCCCCGAGGTGGCGCTGCAAGTGGCTCTATTTAGACCAACACTCAGAGGAGCATTGGCCCGGGGGGTTTAAAATAAGATGACCCGCGGGCTCCGGAAACCCGAGGGAAAAAGAGGCTAGGTGGCAAATGGTAAGACCAAGGTTGGGCATTGCTAGAAAAGCTTTAATCAAGGCGAACTATCAAGGGGTTTCCATTAAAACCCAACCGCGTAAGGAACGCAAAAATCCGGGAACATAACACCGATATGACGGAAACTAGGGCGACAAGAGTGGAACAAAACACTAGGCGAGAGGCCGAGACTTCCACCATTTACCAAGTATATAGATGCATTAAGATAACATAGCAATATAATGATATCCCAACAAGTAAATAAATGTTCCAACAAGGAACGGCTCCAATCTTCACCTGCAACTAGCAACGCTATAAGAGGGGGCTGAGCAAAGCGGTAACATAGCCAATCAACGGTTTGCTAGGACATGGTGGGTTAGAGGTTGACATGGCAATTGGGAGGCTGACAAGCAAATGGTAGGCATCGTAGCATTGTCATAGCAAAGAGCGAGCAAACTAGCATAGCAAAGATAGTAGTGATTTCGAGGGTATGATCATCTTGCCTGCACAGTTGTCAGAGTTGACTGGATCCTCATAAGCAAACTCAACGGGTTCCTCGGTAGCGAACTCGTCTCCCGACTCTACCCAAACAAGACAAACAAGCAACAAGGATACAATCAACCATGTGCAAGGATCAAGCGATATGATGCAATGATGATATGCTATGCGGGATGCGATGCGGGATGCAAAATGCAAGATATGACAGGAAATGCATGAACCTGGCGTCAACTTGGAATTCCAAGGGTGCCACTGGAAAGATGAGATGAAATCGCTTGAAAACGATATAAAAATCATCGGAATCGGAGTTACGTGTTGGAAATGGCAATCGTTTTAAGAATGACACCGGTCTGCGATTTACAGCAAGTAGGCATCTAAATGCAATGAAATGAACATGCTACAACCACCAAACATGACAACAAAATACATGGCAGGGATGCACACAAGATGCTTAACAAAAGACTAGCACTGAGCCACGGCCAATTCATCCATTATGAGGTTCAAACAAGCATGGCAAAAACGCAAATGCAAAACAGATTCCAGACTTAGTGAAATTAACACTTGTCTGGAATTCCAGATCATGAAGCCCTCTTCGGAGCAGCAAAACAACATGATACATGACCTGATTAAGACAAGTAAGAACATGGCATGGAGCTACTCAACAAGCTTAACAAAAGTCCCTAAATGACCTGGGGCGAAAAGGGATCACAAAATATACTAACGGGCACACGAACATAGCTCAAACACAATCAGTTTTCAGACTTAGTGAAAACTGAGACATGCTGAAATATAACTCGCGAAGGCATGTAAACGAGCTCGATGCACTCACTACGGTGCAAGTCATGGCAAGGCAAGCATACATCCATTAAGAAGGCACAAAATGCTAGCTATACATGGCAAGAACAATGGCATAGCATGCACGGATCAACTACAATAACATCGGCAAAATCGCAAACGAGTTGACGATCTGCCCAGATTCACCACGAAGCAAAAGTAGAGCTCGATTGACTCAAGCTAGGGTGCTCCATAAATGCAAACAAAGACATGGATGGATAGAGTATAACATGATTAACAAAACTCCCTTACTGATCATCCTCAAAAGAGGCACGGATCACTAGGAAACAAGCTGAACATATGGCATCATGAACTAAATAATCCCAGACTTAGTGAAAACTACTAAGTCCCTGAAAACAGATTTACCGGGTGCCTCACTTTGCAAGCTTGCACAAGTCACCACACACATCCTAAAAATGAATGGGTTGCACCTCTGGAAATAAGACAAAATCCATAACAAAACATATGAAGGATTCACAGGCATAGCATGCACACAATAATCATGGCAAAAATGACAAAAGTCTAAGATGAACTAGCAGATCTGACAATTAACTCATGAAGCCTCCTTCTAACAGCATTTCGGGCATCAAGATGAACTCAAATGAAAATGATGCAATGGAATGAAATTATGTACTCGTCGAGGCAAACATTCTGATATGCTATATGTCCAAATCGGAGCTACAGATGCAAAGATATCACAGGTCAAAGTATGCACAAAAATTAGGGTTCGGGGAGGCAAAAGTCAACCGTGAGGAGTAGATCTCAGATCTGGCACTGTTCACCGGCATGGAATCCGAGGCTCGCTAGAGATGGAGCTCGCCGGAGCTCGAGGTGGGACGCGGCGGCCGGAGTGGTGGGGAAGGCGGCGCCGGCGACGAGGTGGCGAGGGGCGGCGGCCGGCGACGAGGCGGCCCGGGGCGGCGCTTGCCCCGGCCGGAAATGGTGAGGCGGCGGCGGTCTTCGCGGGCGGCGGCGATGGAGCATGGCAGCCGGCGCGCCAGAGTACGGCGACGGTGGCCGCGGGCGAGGAGGAAGAAGAGGGCGCGGGGCGGCGGTGGCTTCGGGCCCTCGGGGGCCCGACGTGGGCCTGGCGTGCCGGCGGCGCTGAGGCGGCGATGTGGGGCATCGCGGGCTGACGTGGCGGCGTCCCGTTGGTTGGCGGTGGCGGGCGGACGCGTCCGGTTGCGGCCGGACGTGTCCGATGGCGGCGGAGCAGATTTTTTTAGGATTTCGAGGGGGAGGAGATCCGAAAAACGGAGGGTCTATTTATAGGCATAAGTGGAGTTAGGAGAGTCCAAATGAGGTGCGGTTTTCGGCCACGCGATCGTGATCGAACGCTCTAGGTGATGGAGCAGAGTTTGGTGGGTATTGGGCTAAATTGAAGGGGTGTTGGGCTGCAACACACACGAGGCCTTTTCGGTCCCTCGGTTAACCGTTGGAGTATCAAACGAAGTCCAAATGATACGAAATTTGACAGGCGGTCTACCGGTAGTAAACCAAGGCCGCTTGGCAAGTCTCAGTCCAATCCGGAAATGTTTAATCCCCACACACGAAAGAAAGCTAGAAATGACCACCGGAGGAGAACGAAGTGCCGGAATGCAAAACGGACAACGGGGAAAATGCTCGAATGCATGAGATGAACACGTATGCAAATACAATGCACATGACGACATGATATGAGATGCATGACAAAGACAACAACACACGGAGACAAAGACCCGAACCCGAGAAATAAATATAACTTAACGCCGAAAACGGCAAGAGTTGGAGTACAAATTGGGAAAGTTACATCCGGGGTGTTACAACACTCCACCACTACGAAAAGATCTCGTCCCAAGATCTAGGACTGAAAGAACTCCGGGTACTCAGAACGGAGGTGATCCTCGCATTCCCAGGTAGCTTCACGGTCGGAATGGTGAGACCACTTGACTTTGAGGAATTTGATTGACTTGTTGCGAGTCTTGTGTTCGGTCTCTTCAAGAATAGCAACTGGGTGCTCACGATAGGAGAGATCTTCTTGGAGCTCAATGTCCTCGAAGTTGACGGTGCATTCAGGAGTCTTGAAGCACTTTCAAAGCTGAGAGACGTGGAACACATCATGAACATTTGCAAAGTTTGAAGGAAGCTCGAGTTGATAGGCGAGGTCGCCTCTCTTGCTGACAATCTTGAAAGGTCCCACGTATCTAGGGGCAAGCTTCCCTTTGATACCTAAGCGACGAGTACCTTTCATAGGAGAGACGCGGAGATAAACATGATCTCCGATCTCGAAAGCTAAATCACGGTGCTTACTATCATAGTAGCTCTTCTGGCGGGATTGGGCTGCTTTGAGGTTATCTCGAATAACTTTGCACATTTCTTCTGCTTCTGTGATTAAGTCATTACCCAGCAGCTGACGTTCACCGATTTCAGACCAGTTGAGAGGGGTACGACACTTCCTGCCATACAGAATTTCAAAATGGGCCTTGCCCGAACTTGCTTGAAAATTGTTGTTATAGGAGAATTCAGCATAAGGAAGACAATCCTCCCACTTCATGCCGAAGGAGATCACACAAGCCCTGAGCATATCTTCAAGAATCTGGTTGACACGCTCGACTTAACCGCTTGTTTGAGGATGGAAAGCTGTGCTGAAGCGGATGTTGGTGCCCATGGCCTTCTGAAAAGAATCCCAAAACTTCGAGGTAAAGATGATGCCACGGTCTGAAGAGATCACTTGAGGAATACCGTGCAGAGAGACAATGCAAGAGGTATAGAGTTCCGTCAATTGAGCTGCGGTGATCGACTCTTTGATAGGCAGAAAATGAGCCACTTTGGTGAGTTTATCGATGACAACAAATATAGCATCATTGCCATGCTTGGACTTTGGAAACCCAGTCACGAAGTCCATTTCAATGTGGTCAAACTTCCATTCTGAAATGGCAAGAGGTTGGAGGAGACCTGCTGGCCTTTGGTGTTCTGCCTTCACTCTTCTGCAGACATCACATTCATTCACGAATTGAGCGATCTCGCGCTTCATTCGAGTCCACCAATAAGCTTGCTTGAGGTCCTGATACATCTTCGTGCTCCCAGGGTGGATGGAGAGGAGAGAATTGTGAGCCTTGTTCATGATCACTTTACGGAGGTAACCTTTGGGTACAACAATACGATCCTCTAAGAAGAGAGTGTCCTTGTCATCAAGGCGGTAGCACTTGTACTTGGACTGACTCTTGGCAATCCCAATCTTCACCTTTTTCACCATAGCATCAAGAAGCTGGGCTTGGCGAATCTGGTCTTCTAAGGTAGGAGAGACTTGAAGGTTGGCGAGGAAACCTTGAGGAACAACTTGCAGATTAAGCTTGCGGAAAGCTTCACAAAGCTCGGGTTGATAAGACTTGAGAATCAGACTGTTGCAGTAGGCCTTTCTGCTCAAAGCGTCAGCAATCACATTAGCCTTGCCTGGAGTATACTCAATACTCGGATTATACTCTTGAATCATTTCGACCCATCGAGTTTGCCTGAGGTTGAGATTAGGCTGAGTGAAGATGTACTTGAGACTCTTGTGATCAGTGAAAATGTCCACTTTCCTTCCCAATAGAAGATGTCTCCAAGTCAACAGAGCATGCACAACTGCCGCCAACTCGAGATCATGAGTGGGGTAGTTCTTCTCATTAGGCTTCAACTAGCGAGATGTATAAGCAACCACTTTCTTCTCTTGCATCAAAACTGCGCCAATACCTTGGAGAGAGGCATCACAAAAGACCTCATACGGCTTGGATTCATCAGGTGGAGTCAGAACTGGAGCAGTGATCAACTTCTCTTTCAAAGTGTTGAAAGCAATATCACACTCCGGAGACCAAACGTACTTGACGTGCTTCTGAAGAAGATTAGAGAGAGGCTTCGCGATCTTAGAAAAGTTTTCAACGAATCTTCGGCAATAGCTTGCTAGACCGAGAAAACTGCGGAGTTGCTTCATGTTCTGAGGAGGTTCCCAATTCAGAACTGCGGACACCTTCTCAGGATTCACGGAAATGCCCTTGGCAGAGATGATATGACCAAGATAAAGAACCTCATCGAGCCAAAATTCGCACTTGGAGAACTTGGCGTAGAACTGATGTTCTCTGAGCTTATCGAGAACCAAATGCAAATGCTTGGCATGATCTTCCTTGTTCTTCGAGAAAACTAGAATGTCGTCGAGATAGACCAAAACAAAGTCATTGGTGTAGGCGTTGAAGATGAAGTTCATCATGCGAGAGAACGTCGGAGGAGCGTTGGCGAGGCCAAAAGACATGATAGTGTATTCATATGAACCAAAGCTTGTTCTGAACACTATCTTGGGAATATCTTCTTCAGGAATGCGAATCTGGTGATAACCCATATGGAGATCAAGCTTGGAGAATACTTGAGCACCTTTGAGTTGTTCGAACAGCTCATTGATGTTGGGAAGTGGGTATTTGTTCTTGATGGTCTTCTTGTTCACTGGACGGTAATCAACACAAAGTCGGTCCGTTCCATCCTTCTTCTTCACAAAAAGAACACCACAACCCCATGGAGAAGAACTAGGCCGGATGAGACCCATTCTTTCTTGCTCATCGAGTTGCTTCTTCAGCTCCTTCAACTCTTCAGGTCCGAGCTTGTAAGGACGTTTGCACACAGGTTCCGTGCCAGACTCAAGTTCAATAACAAATTCAATTGGCTGGTGCGGAGGCATTCCTGGAAGCTCTTCTGGAAAGACGTCTTGATATTCGCAAACGACTGGAATTTGAGAGATGGCATCCAATTCACCCTTCTCATTGAGAGAAAACAGACGGATAGTATCATCACGAGCGGCAAAGACAATTACATCCTCAGACGAATGAGTCAATTGAATCTGCCTGGCTGCACAATCAAGCTAAGCCTTGTGCTTAGAAAGCCAATCCATTCCGAGAATAAGATCAATATCCGAGTTACCAAGAACCACCGGAGAAGAGAGAAACTTGTAATCGCCCAACGTGATAGAGACATCCGGGACGCAATTGTTAGAAGTCATTTGCTTGCCCGGAGACACAATCTTCAATGGAACAGGAATCCTTTCGGTCACAAAATCATGCTTGGCCACAAATGGAGTTGAAATAAAAGAAAGCGATGCACCAGTGTCAAAAAGAACTTTTGCAGGAATATCGTTAACAGGAAGGTTACCCATGATCACATCTGGTGAGTCCTCTGCCTGAGCTGCATTTAGCAGATTGACCTTGGCGTGCTTGGGGTTATGCTTGACCACAGCTGTACTTGCTGATCTGACAGGAGGAGGAGGAGGAAGACGCCTCTGGTTGAAACACTTGTTGGCATAGTGACCCTTCTGTTGGCACTTGTTGCACGTGACCTCTGAAAGCGGATGGTGATACGGAGCACTCGATCTTGGAGCTTGAGACGAAGTCTTGTTCTGAAAGCCAGGGTTGGGTGGGTGGGAAGAACCACTGCCACCTTTGCTCTTCTGCTGATACGGCTGACGGAACGGAGGAGGAGGAAGCCAGAACTTCTGCTGCTTGGCCACTTGAGTAGAGGAAGAAGGAGTAACATCTCTGACTCGCTTCCTGGAAGCATCACACCTCAACTGAGCAGTCTCTTGCTTCAGTGCCATGTTGTAGAACTCATCGTATCTCAAGGGCTCGAAGAGAACAAGAGCGAGCTGAATATCTTCTCTGAGACCACTCCTGAACTGATATATCATGCTCTTCTCATCAGGCACGTCCTGCTTGGCAAAGCAGGCGAGCTTCTGGAACAACTTGTTGTAGTCATAGACAGACAAAGAGCCTTGCTTCAGATTGCGGAATTCCTCATGCTTGCTTTCAACCACGCTCTGCGGAATATGATGAGCTCGGAAATCTCGACGGAAATCATCCCAAGTGATAACACGTCCACCTCTGGAGTCCTTGTACTGCTGGAACCATCCTGCAGCTTGATCTTTGAGTTGGAAGGAAGCGAACTTGACAAAGTCCACAGGCCTGACGTTATTGCACTCGAAATGCTTACACAGATCCACAAGCCAGTCGTCAGCATCGGTTGCCTCAACACAATTGCTGAAAGTCTTTGGCCTGTTAGCAAGGAACTAGTTGAGTGTAGCAAAGTGACTCTGATTGCTGCCTTGATTCCCTTGACTGCCTTGATTGCGCTCTTGAAGAATTTGCATGATCAGCTGAGTGTTTGCATTGGTTGCGGCCATCACAGCTTGCCATGCCTCTGGAGGAGGTGGAGGTAGTGGCGGATCAGGATTCAGAGTCATGCGCGTTGGAGGAGCCATCCTGAAGAGGTTGACCACCATTAGCACATTGACAGATAAATATTGAAGCTGAATCCAATGGAATGAAAATTGCAACATATAGTCTGCACATCCGAACAAAATGAACGAATGCATTCCTCTTGAAATGGTCACATATCCATAAATTGAGAAGCCATGTAGAATTAAGATAGAGAAATAACCAACAAGGTACGGATCAAGAACGAATAATCGGTAAGAAATCCCAATCTCAAACCAATATCCGTGGAAGAAGAACTAGAGCTACTAGAATTCCCACCTATGAAACTCCCGAACTTTTCCGGTTATGCAATCAGGTGTTGGGGATATAGGGGAAGCATAATATCTCACCCAAACTAGCAAATCCTACATCCAGCTGTATCCATCCTTCAACACATAACCAAGAAAACTTCGGAAACCATCTACCTCAACCTTCGAAAAGCATCCGTTATACAAGTTATGGCGATACTCCCGAACTCCCGCCCCAGTACTGGGTGGCGTCGAGGTTATCTCACCAACGAACTGCATAAAAGAGATTTTCGTGTTGGGGAACGTAGCAGAAATTCAAAATTTTCCTATGTGTCACCAAGATCTATCTATGGAGAGACTAGCAACGAGGGGAAGGAGAGTGCATCTACATACCCTTGTAGATCTCTAAGCGGAAGCGTTCAAGAGAACGGGGTTGATGGACTCGTACTCGTCGTGATCCAAATCACCGGAGATCCTAGTGCCGAATGGACGGCACCTCCGCGTTTAACACACGTACAGCCCGACGACGTCTCCCACGCCTTGATCCATCAAGGAGAGAGGGTTAGGTTGAGGAAGACTCCATACAACAGCAGATAACGGCGTGGTGGTGATGGAGGAGCGTGGCTATCCTGCAGGGCTTCGCCAAGCACCGCGGGAGAGGAGAAAGGAGAAAGAGAGGGAGGGCTGCACCAACGGGGAGAGGAACTCATCTCGTGTCTTGGGCATCCCCAAAACCTCCACTATATATAGGGGCAAGGGGGAGGGGGAGGCTCCCTAGGGTTTCCCCTAGGGGGGGGCGGCGGCCAGGGCAGATGGGATCTACCCCTTGGGTGACTTGGCCCCCAAGCCAAGAGGTGGGAACCCTTAGATGGGGCGCCCCAAACCCCTGGTCACGTGGGAATAGGTGAGGGGGGCACACAGCCCCTTAGTGGGCTGGTTTGCCCCCTTCCCTTGGCCCATGAAGCCCCCCAACACTTGCCGGGGCTCCCGAAACACCTTTCGGTCATGCTGGTCATCACCCAGTACCTCCGGAACACTCCCAGACTCCAAAACCCTTCGTCCAATATATCAATCTTTACCTCCGGATCATTCCGGAACTCCTGGTGATGTCCGGGATCTCATTCGGGACTCCGAACTACCTTCGGTAACCACATACAAGCTTCCTTTATAACCCTAGCGTCACCGAACCTTAAGTGTGTAGACCCTACGGGTTCGGGAGACATGCAGACATGACCGAGACGTTCTCCGGTCAATAACCAACAGCGGGATCTGGATACCCATGTTGGCTCCCACATGTTCCACGATGATCTCATAGGATGAACCATGATGTCAAGGACTTAATCAATCCCGTATTCAATTCCCTTTGTCTATCGGTATGATACTTGCCCGAGATTCGATCGTCGGTATCCCGATACCTTGTTCAATCTCGTTACCGGCAAGTCTCTTTACTCGTTCCGTAACACATCATCCCGTGATCAACTCCTTGATCACATTGTGCACATTATGATGATGTCCTACCGAGTGGGCCCAGAGATACCTCTCCATCACACGGAGTGACAAATCCCAGTCTCAATTCGTGCCAACCCAACAGACACTTTCGGAGATACCCATAGTGTACCTTTATAGCCACCCAGTTACGTTGTGACGTTTGGCACACCCAAAGCACTCCTACGGTATCCGGGAGTTGCACAATCTCATGGTCTAAGGAAATGATACTTGACATTAGAAAAGCTTTAGCATACGAACTACACGATCTTGTGCTAGGCTTAGGATTGGGTCTTGTCCATCACATCATTCTCCTAATGATGTGATCCCGTTATCAACGACATCCAATGTCCATGGTCAGGAAACCGTAACCATCTATTGATCAACGAGCTAGTCAACTAGAGGCTTACTAGGGACATGGTGTTGTCTATGTATCCACACATGTATCTGAGTTTCCTATCAATACAATTCTAGCATGGATAATAAACGATTATCATGAACAAGGAAATATAATAATAACTTATTTATTATTGCCTCTAGGGCATATTTCCAACAGTCTCCCACTTGCACTAGAGTCAATAATCTAGTTCACATCGCCATGTGATTAACACTCACAGGTCACATCGCCATGTGACCAACATCCAAAGAGTTTACTAGAGTCAATAATCTAGTTCACATCACTATGTGATTAACACTCAATGAGTTCTGGGTTTGATCATGTTGCTTGTGAGAGAGGTTTTAGTCAACGGGTCTGCAACATTCAGATCCGTATGTATTTCGCAAATTTCTATGTCATCTTGTAGATGCAACTACTACGCTATATTTGGAGCTATTCCAAATAACTGTTCTACTATATGAATCCAGTTTACTACTCAGAATAATCTGGATTAGTGTCAAAGTTCGCATCGGCGTAACCCTTTACGACGAACTCTTTTACCACCTCCATAATCGAGAAAATTCCTTAGTCCACTAGTTACTAAGGATAACTTTGACCATTGTCTTGTGATCCATTCTTGGATCACTCTTGTACCCCTTGACTGACTCATGGCAAGGCACATTTCAGGTGCGGTACACAGCATAGCATACTGTAGAGCCTATGTCTTAAGCATAGGGGACGACCTTCGTCCTTTCTCTCTATTCTGCCATGGTCGAGCTTTAAGTCTTAACTTCATACCTTACAACTCAGGCAAGAACTCCTTCTTTGACTGATCCATCTTGAACACCTTCAATATCATGTCAAGGAATGTGCTCATTTGAAAGTACCATTAAGCATTTTGATCTATCCTTATAGATCTTGATGCTCAATGTTCAAATAGCTTAATCCAGGCTTTCCATTGAAAAACACTTTCCAAATAACCCTATATGCTTTCCAGAAATTCTACGTCATTTCTGATCAACAATATGTCAACAACATATATTCATCAGAAATTCTATAGTGCTCCCACTCACTTCTTTGGAAATACAAGTTTCTCATAAACTTTGTATAAACCCAAAATCTTTGATCATCTCATCAAAGCATACATTCCAACTCCGAGATGCTTACTCCAGTCCCTAGAAGGATAGCTGGAGCTTTGCATACTTATTAGCATCTTTCAGGATTGACAAAACCTTCCGGTTGTATCACATACAACCTTTCCTCAAGAAAATCGTCGAGGAAACAATGTTTTGACATCCTATTTGCAAGATTTCATAAATAATGCAGTAATTGCTAATATAATTCCAACAGACTCTTGGCATCGCTACGAGTGAGAAAGTCTCATTGTAGTCAACTCCTTGAACTTGTCGGAAAACATCTTAACGACAAGTCAAGCTTTCTTAATGGTGATACTTACCATCATTGTCCGTCTTCCTTCTAAAATCCATCTGTACTCAATAGCCTTACGACCATCGAGCCGTTCTGCCAAAGTCTACACTTTGTTTTCATACATGGATCCTCTCTCGGATTTTATGGCCTCGAGCCATTTATCGGAATGCGGGCCCACCATCGCTTCTCCATATCTCATAGGTTCATTGTTGTCTAGCAACATGACTTCCAAGACAGGATTACGTATCACTCTGAAGTAGTACGCATCCTTGTCATCCCACGAGGTTTGGTAGTGACTTGATCTGATGTTTCATGATCACTATCATAAGCTTCCACTTCAATTGGTGTAGGTGCCACAGGAACAACTTCCTGTGCCCTACCACACACTAGTTGAAGAGACGGTTCAATAACCTCATCAAGTCTCCACCATCCTCCCACTCAATTCTTTTGAGAGAAACTTTTCCTCGAGAAAGGACCCGATTCTAGAAACAATCCCTTATTGCTTTCGGATATGAGACAGGAGGTATACCCAACTGTTTTGGGTGTCCTATGAAGATGCATTTATCCTCTTTGGGTTCGAGCTTATCAGCCTGAAACTTTTTTCACATAAACGTCGCAGCCCCAAACTTTTAAGAAACGACAACTCAGGTTTCTCCAAACCATAGTTCAAACGGTTTTGTCTCAACGGAATTACGTGGTGCCCTATTAAAGTGAGTGCGGTTGTCTCTAATGCCTAACCCATAAACTATCGTGGTAATTCGATAAGAGACATCATGGTACGCACCATATCCAATAGGGTGCAACTATGATGCTCGGACACACCATTACACTATGGTGTTCCAGGCTGTATCAGTTGTGAAACAATTTCCACAATGTCTTAATTCTGTGCCAAACTCGTAATTCAGATATTCATCTCCATGATCATATCATAGATATTTTATCCTCTTGTCACGACGATCTTTAAACTTCACCCTGAAATTACTTGAACCTTTCAATAATTCAGACTCGTGATTCATCAAGTAAATATACTCAACATTTACTCAAATCATCCGTGAAGTAAGAACATAACGATATCCACTACACGCCTCAGCACTCATTGGACTGCACACATCAAAATGTATTACTTCCAGCAAGTAGCTTTCTGGTTCCATTTTACTGAAACCGAGGCTTTCAGTCATCTTGCCCATGTGGTATGATTTGCATGTCTCAAGTGATTCCAAAATCAAGTGAGTCCAAACGGTCCATTTGCGTGGAGTTTCTTCATGCATATATACCAATAGGCATGGTTCGCATGTCTCAAGTGATTCAAAATCAAGTGAGTCCAAAGATCCATCAACATGGAGCTTCTTCATGCGTTTTATACCGATATGACTTACGTGGTAGTGCCACAAGTAGGTGGTACTATCATTACTATCTTTTGGCATGAACATGTGTATCACTACGATCGAGATTCAATAAACCATTCATTTCAGGTGCAAGACCATTGAAGGTATTATTCAAATAAACAGAGTAACCATTATTCTCCTTAAATGAATAACCTTATTGCGATAGACATAATCCAATCACGTCTATGCTCAACGCAAACACCAAACAACAATTGTTTAGGTTTAACACCAATCTCAATGGTAGAGGGAGCGTGTGATGCTTGATCATATCAACATTGGAAACACTTCCAACACATGTCGTGAGCTCACCTTTAGTTAGACTCCATTTTATTCCGTAGCTTTTATTTCGAGTTACTAACACTTAGCAACCGAACCGGTATCCAATACCCTGGTGCTACTTAGGAGTACTAGTAAAGTACACATCAACACAATGTATATCCAATATACTTCTATCGACCTTGCCAGCCTTCTCATCTACCAAGTATCTAGGGTAATTCTGCTCCAGTGGTTGTTCCCTTTATTACAGAAGCACTTAGTCTCGGGTTTGGGTTCAACCTTGGGTTTCTTCACTAGGGCAGCAGCTGAATTGTCGTTTCATGAAGTATCCCTTCGTGCCCTTGCCCTTCTTGAAACTAGTGGTTTCACCAACCATCAACAATTGATGCTCCTTCTTGATTTCTACTTTTGTGGTGTCAAACATCGCGAATATCTCAAGGATCATCATATATGTCCCTGATATATTATAGTTCATCACGAAGCTCTAGCAGCTTGGTGGTAATGACTTCGGAGAAACATCACTGTCTCATCTGGAAGATCAACTCCCACTTGATTCGAATGATTGTTGTACTCAGAAAATCTGAGCACAAGCTCAACAATTGAGCTTTTCTCCTTAGTTTGCAGGCTAAGAAAATCATCGGAGGTCTTATACCTCTTGACGTGGGCACGAGCCTGAAATCCCAATTTCAGCCCTCGAAACATCTCATATGTTTCGCGACGTTTCAAAACCGTCTTCGGTGCCTCAACTCTAAACCATTTAACTGAACTATCATGTAGTTATCAAAACGTGTATGTCAGATGTTCGCAACATCCACAGACGACGTTCGAGGTTCAGCACACTGAGCGGTGCATTAAGTACATAAGCCTTCTATGAAGCAATGAGGACAATCCTCAGTTTACGGACCTAGTCCGCATAATAGCTACTATCAACTTTCAACTAATTTTTCTCTAGGAACATATCTAAACAGTAGAACTATAGCGTGAGCTACGACATAATTTGCAAAATCCTTTTGACTATGTTCAGGATAATTAAGTTCATCTTATGAACTCCCACTCAGATAGACATCCCTCTAGTCATCTAAGTGATTACATGATCCGAGTCAACTAGGCTGTGTCCGATCATCACGTGAGGCGGACTAGTCAACATCGGTGAACATCTTCATGTTGATCGTATCTTCTATACGACTCATGCTCGACCTTTCGGTCTTCTGTGTTCCGAGGCCATGTCTATACACATGCTAGGCTCGTCAAGTCAACCTAAGTGTTTGCATGTGTAAATCTGTCTTACACCCGTTGTATGTGAACGTTTGGATCAAACACCCGATCATCACGTGGTGCATTGAAACAACGAACTGTCGCAACGGTGCATAGTTAGGGGGAACACTTTCTTGAAATTTTAATGAGGGATCATCTTATTTACTACCGTCGTTCTAAGCAAATAAGATGTATAAACATGATAAATATCACATGCAATCAAATAGTGACATGATATGGCCAATATCATATTGCTCCTTTTGATCTCCATCTTCAGGGCTCCATGATCATCATCGTCACCGGCATGACACCATGATCTCCATCATCATGATCTCCATCATCATGTCTTCTTGAAGTTGTCACGTCATCTATTACTTCTACTACTACAGCTAACGGTTAGCAATAAAGTAAAGTAATTACATGACGTTTATGTTGACACGCAGGTCATAAATAAATTAAGACAACTCCTATGGCTCCTGCCGGTTGTCATACTCATCGACATGCAAGTCGTGATTCCTATTACAAGAACATGATCAATCTCATACATCACATATATCATTCATCACATCCTTTGGCCATATCAAATCACATAGCATACCCTGCAAAAACAAGTTAGACGTCCTCTAATTGTTGTTTGCATGTTTTACGTGGCTGCTATGGGTTTCTAGCAAGAACGTTTCTTACCTATGCAAAGACCACAACGTGATATGCCAATTGCTATTTACCCTTCATAAGGACCCTTTTCATCGAATCCGATCCGACTAAAGTGGGAGAGACAGACACCCGCCAGCCACCTTATGCAACTAGTGCATGTTTGTCGGTGGAACCGGTCTCATGTAAGCGTACGTGTAAGGTTGGTCCGGGCCGCTTCATCCCACAATGCCGCCGAATCAAGATTGGACTAGTAACGGTAAGCATATTGAACAAAATCAACGCCCACAACTACTTTGTGTTCTACTCGTGCGTAGAATCTATGCAATAGACCTAGCTCATGATGCCACCGTTGGGGAACGTAGCAGAAATTCAAAATTTTCCTACGTGTCACCAAGATCTATCTATGGAGAGACTAGCAACGAGGGGAAGGAGAATGCATCTACATACCCTTGTAGATCGCTAAGCGGAAGCGTTCAAGAGAACGGGGTTGATGGAGTCGTACTCGTCGTGATCCAAATCACCGGAGATCCTAGTGCCGAACGGACGGCACCTCCGCGTTCAACACACGTACAGCCCGATGACGTCTCCCATGCCTTGATCCAGCAAGGAGAGAGGGAGAGGTTGAGGAAGACTCCATCCAACAGCAGCACAACGGCGTGGTGGTGATGGAGGAGCGTGGCTATCCTACAGGGCTTCGCCAAGCACCGCGGGAGAGGAGAAAGGAGAAAGAGAGGTAGGGCTGCACCAACGGGGAGAGGAACTCATCTCGTGTCTTGGGCAGCCCCAAAACCTCCACTATATATAGGGGCAAGGGGGAGGGGGAGGCGCCCTAGGGTTTCCCCTAGGGGGGCGGCGGCCAGGGCAGATGGGATCTACCCCTTGGGTGACTTGGCCCCCAAGCCAGGAGGTGGGAACCCTTAGATGGGGCGCCCCAAACCCCTGGTCACGTGGGAATAGGTGAGGGGGGCGCACAACCCCTTAGTGGGCTGGTTTGCCACCTTCCCTTGGCCCATGAAGCCCCCCAACACTTGTCGGGGCTCCCGAAACACCTTTCGGTCATGCTGGTCATCACCCAGTACCTCCGGAACACTCCCGGACTCCAAAACCCTTCGTCCAATATATCAATCTTTACCTCCGGACCATTCCGGAACTCCTGGTGATGTCCGGGATCTCATCCGGGACTCCGAACTACCTTCGGTAACCACATACAAGCTTCCTTTATAACCCTAGCATCACCGAACCTTAAGTGTGTAGACCCTACGGGTTCGGGAGACATGCAGACATGACCGAGACGTTCTCCGGTCAATAACCAACAACGGGATCTGGATACCCATGTTGGCTCCCACATGTTCCACGATGATCTCATCGGATGAACCACGATGTCAAGGACTTAATCAATCCCGTATTCAATTCCCTTTGTCTATCGGTATGATACTTGCCCGAGATTCGATCGTCGGTATCCCGATACCTTGTTCAATCTCGTTACCGGCAAGTCTCTTTACTCATTCCGTAACACATCATCCCGTGATCAACTCCTTGATCACATTGTGCACATTATGATGATGTCCTACCGAGTGGGCCCAGAGATACCTCTCCGTCACACGGAGTGACAAATCCCAGTCTCGATTCGTGCCAACCCAACAGACACTTTCGGAGATACCCGTAGTGTACCTTTATAGCCACCCAGTTATGTTGTGACGTTTGGCACACCCAAAGCACTCCTACGGTATCCGGGAGTTGCACAATATCATGGTCTAAGGAAATGATACTTGAAATTAGAAAAGCTTTAGCATACGAACTACACGATCTTGTGCTAGGCTTAGGATTGGGTCTTGTCCATCACATAATTCTCCTAATGATGTGATCCCGTTATCAACGACATCCAATGTCCATGGTCAGGAAACCGTAACCATCTATTGATCAACGAGCTACTCAACTAGAGGCTTACTAGGGACATGGTGTTGTCTATGTATCCACACATGTATCTGAGTTTCCTATCAATACAATTCTAGCATGGATAATAAACGATTATCATGAACAAGGAAATATAATAATAACTTATTTATTATTGCCTCTAGGGCATATTTCCAACATTTCGATGTCGGCGAACATATCTCAAGTATTCCAGAATTGCAACGATAAAATTATGATGACAACACCTCAGAGATCAACTCCCCGGGACACTTCCACTAAACCCCTGACAGGAGGCACCAAGACAATGTTCTCATCATAAGTCATCGGAACGATTCCAAGATACTCGCGTGATCCTAAAAAAAAAAATTTGGTGAAATTTGAGAAGAGAAGAGTCAAAACTCTACGTCAGGATGCCTTACCAGAGCGTTGAGGAGACTGGGAAGTAAAAAGAATTCCTAATCTCTCCGATATATAATTCCTAAATGACTCAAAACATTTTTCTAGACACAACTCGGCTGCTAAAAACGATCAAGCAATGGGGCTCCTAAGGTCGGGGAAGGCTCTGATACCAACTTGTAACACCCTCGATGCGACTATAGCTCCCACGTGTCGAGGCACGACTTAGAGACATAATCGCATTGAAGGCATATGTCGCAAGTTAGGCAATCTTCACAACGTCCCATGTAATATGAATAATAAAGGGGAGAACATAGTTGGCTTACACTCGCCACGTCAATCAAGAACATAAATAACATTACATCATCCAAAACACTCATGGCCCGACTACGGTACCAAAATAGAAGAAAACCCAACATGTGACACGGTCCCAATCACCCCCAACTGGGCACCACTACTGATCATCGGGAAAGGAAACGTAGTAACGCTGAGAGTCCTCGTCGAACTCCCACTTGAGCTCGTACTCGTCACCTGGAGCGGAATCACCTGGACCTGCATCTGGAGTTATAGTATCTGTGAGCCACAGGGACTCAGCAATCTCGTACCCTCGCGATCAAGACTATTTAAGCTTATAGGAAAAAGGGTAAGGCAAAAATATATGTGTGGAGCTGCAGCAAGCGACTAGCATATATGGTGGCTATCTTATTCGCAAAAGAGAGCGAGAAGAGGAGGCAAAGCACGAGCGAGAAGCTAGAGAGCAACCTGCGCAAACATTACTCCAACACCGTGTCCACTTCCCGGACTCCGCCGAGAAGAGGCCATCATGGTAACACACTCAGTTGATTCATTTTTAATTAATTAAGGTTCAAGTTGTCTACAACCGGACATTAACAAATTCCCATCTGCCCATAACCGCGGGCACGACTTTTGAAATTTCAATCCCTGCAGGGGATTCCCAACTCAGCCCATGACAAGCTCTCACGGTCAACGAAGGAATAGACCTCCTCCCAAGACGTTCCGATCAGACTCGGTATCTCGGTAATTCAAGACACTTCGACAGGTTAAAACAAATCCAGCAACACCGCCCGAATGTGCCGACAAATCCCGATAGGAGCTGCACATATCTCTTTCTCAGGGCACACTCAGATGAACACTACATACAACTAAAACCAACCCTCAAGTTGCCCCGAGGTGGCGCTGCAAGTGGCTCTATTTGGACCAACACTCAGAGGAGCACTGGCCCGGGGGGTTTAAAATAAGATGACCCGCGGGCTCCGGAAACCCGAGGGAAAAAGAGGCTAGGTGGCAAATGGTAAGACCAAGGTTGGGCATTGCTGGAAAAGCTTTAATCAAGGCAAACTATCAAGGGGTTCCCATTATAACCCAACCGCGTAAGGAACGCAAAAATCCGGGAACATAACACTGATATGACGGAAACTAGGGCGGCAAGAGTGGAACAAAACACTAGGTGAGAGGCCGAGCCTTCCACCCTTTACCAAGTATATAGATGCATTAAGATAACATAGCAATATAATGATATCCCAACAAGTAAATAAATGTTCCAACAAGGAACGGCTCCAATCTTCACCTGCAACTAGCAACGCTATAAGAGGGGGCTGAGCAAAGCGGTAACATAGCCAATCAACGGTTTGCTAGGACATGGTGGGTTAGAGGTTGACATGGCAATTGGGAGGCTGACAAGCAAATGGTAGGCATCGTAGCATTGGCATCGCAAAGAGCGAGCAAACTAGCATAGCAAAGATAGTAGTGATTTCGAGGGTATGATCATCTTGCCTGCACAGTTGTCAGAGTTGACTGGATCCTCACAAGCAAACTCAACGGGCTCCTCGGTAGCGAACTCGTCTCCCGGCTCTACCCAAACAAGACAAACAAGCAACAAGTATACAATCAACCACGTGCAAGGATCAAGCGATATGATGCAATGATGATATGCTATGCGGGATGCGATGCGGGATGCAAAATGCAAGATATGACAGGAAATGCATGAACCTGGCCTCAACTTGGAATTCCAAGGGTTCCACTGGAAAGATGAGATGAAATCGCTTGAAAATGATATAAAGATCATCGGAATCGGAGTTACGGTTTGAAAATGGCAATCGTTTTAAGAATGACACCGGTCTGCGATTTACAGCAAGTAGGCATCTAAATGCAATGAAATGAACATGCTACAGCCACCAAACATGACAACAAAATACATGGCAGGGATGCACACAAGATGCTTAACAAAAGACTAGCATTGAGCCACGGCCAATTCATCCATTATGAGGTTCAAACAAGCATGGCAAAAACGTAAATGCAAAACAGATTCCAGACTTAGTGAAATTAACACTTGTCTGGAATTCCAGATCATGAAGCCCTCTTCGGAGCAGCAAAACAACATGATACATGACCTGATTAAGACAAGTAAGAACATGGCATGGAGCTACTCAACAAGCTTAACAAAAGTCCCTAAGTGACCTGGGGCCAAAAGGGATCACAAAATATACTAACGGGCACACGAACATAGCTCAAACACAATCAGTTTTCAGACTTGGTGAAAACTGAGACATGCTGAAATATAACTCGCGAAGGCATGTAAACGAGCTCGATGCACTCACTACGGTGCAAGTCATGGCAAGGCAAGCATACATCCATTAAGAATGCACAAAATTCTAGCTAGACATGGTAAGAACAATGGCATAGCATGCACGGATCAACTACAATAACATCGGCAAAATCGCAAACGAGTTGACGATCTGCCCAGATTCACCACGAAGCAAAAGTAGAGCTCGATTGACTCAAGCTAGGGTGCTCCATAAATGCAAGCAAAGAGATGGATGGATAGAGAATAACATGATTAACAAAACTCCCTTACTGATCATCCTCAAAAGAGGCACGGATCACTAGGAAACAAGCTGAACATATGGCATCATCAACTAAATAATCCCAGACTTAGTGAAAACTACTAAGTCCCTGAAAACAGATTTACCGGGTGACTCACTTTGCAAGCTTGCACAAGTCACCACACACATCCTAAAAATGCATGGGCTGCACCTCTGGAAAGAAGACAAAATCCATAACAAAACATATGAAGGACTCACAGGCATAGCATGCACACAATAATCATGGCAATAATGACAAAAGTCTAAGATGAACTAGCAGATCTGACAATTAACTCACGAAGCCTCCTTCTAACAGCATTTCGGGCATCAAGATGAACTCAAATGAAAATGATGCAATGGATTGAAATAATGTACTCGTCGAGTCGAACATTTTGATATGCTATATGTCCAAATCGGAGCTACGGATGCAAAGATATCACTGGTCAAAGTATGCACAAAAATTAGGGTTCGGGGAGGCAAAAGTCAACCGTGAGGAGTAGATCTCAGATCTGGCACTGTTCACCGGCATGGATTCTGAGGCTCGCCGGAGATGGAGCTCGCCGAAGCTCGAGGTGGGAC
>NC_041388.1:414666725-414815308 GCF_002162155.2 Triticum dicoccoides | reverse complement strand
GCAGCGATGGAGCACGGCGGCCAGTGTGCCGGAGTACGGCGGCGGTGGCCGTGGGCGAGGAGGAAGAAGAGGGCGCGGGGCGGCGGTGGCTTCGGGCCCTCGGGGGCCCGACGTGGGCCTGGCGGGCCGGCGGCGCTGAGGCGGCGATGTGGGGCGTCGCGGGCTGACGTGGCGGCGTCCCGTTGGTCGGCGGTGGCGGGCGGACGCGTCCGGTTGCGGCCGGACGTGTCCGATGGCGGCGGAGTAGATTTTTTTAGGGTTTCGAGGGGGAGGAGATCCGAAAAACGAAGGGTCTATTTGTAGGCATAAGTGGAGCTAGGAGAGTCCAAATGAGGTGCGGTTTTCGGCCACGCGATCGTGATCGAACGCTCTAGGTGATGAAGCAGAGTTTGGTGAGTTTTCGGCCAAATTGAAGGGGTGTTGGGATGCAACACACACGAGGCCTTTTCGGTCCCTCGGTTAACCGTTGGAGTATCAAACGAAGTCCAAATGATACGAAACTTGACAGGCGGTCTACCGGTAGTAAACCAAGGCCGCTTGGCAAGTCTCGGTCCAATCCGGAAATGTTTAATCCCCACACATGAAAGAAAGCTAGAAATGACCACCGGAGGAGCACGAAGCGCCGGAATGCAAAACGGACAACGGGGAAAATGCTCGAATGCATGAGATGAACACGTATGCAAATGCAATGCACATGACGACATGATATGAGATGCATGAAAAAGACAACAACACATGGAGACAAAGACCCGAACCCGAGAAATAAATATAACTTAACGCCGGAAACGGCAAGAGTTGGAGTACAAATTGGGAAAGTTACATTCGGGGTGTTACAAATATATCTCGGAATGGCTATGGAAATGCCATAATAGGTAGGTATGGTGGCTGTTTTGAGGAAGATATAAGGAGGTTGATGTGCGAAAGAGCGTATCATATCACGGTGTTTGGATGCACTGGCGAAGTTTGTACCAACTCTCAATGTGAGAAAGGGCAATGCACGGTACCGAAGAGGCTAGCAAGGATGGAAGGGTGAGAGTGCGTATAATCCATGGACTCAACATTAGTCATAAAGAACTCACATACTTATTGCAAAAATCTACAAGTCATCAAAAACCTCGGTACTACGCGCATGCTCCTAGGGGGATAGATTGGTAGGAAAAGACCATCGCTCGTCCCCGACCGCCACTCATAAGGAAGACAATCAAATAACACCTCATGTTTCAAATTTGTTGCATAACGTTTACCATACGTGCATGCTACGGGACTTGCAAACTTCAACACAAGAATTTCTCAATTTCACAACTACTCAACTAGCACGACTTTGATATTATTACCTCCATATCTCAAAACAATCATCAAGCATCAAACTTCTCTTAGTATTCAACACACTCATAAGAAAATTTTATTATTAATCTTGTATACCTAGCATATTAGGATTTTAAGCAAATTACCATGCTATTTAAGACTCTCAAAATAATCTAAGTGAAGCATGAGAGTTCATCTATTTCTTCAAAATAAAACTACCACCATGCTCTAAAAGATATAAGTAAAGCACTAGAGCAAATGACAAACTACTCCAAAAGATATAAGTGAAGATCAATGAGTAGTCAAATAATTATGCAACTATGTGAAGACTCTCTAACATTTAATAATTTCAGATCTTGGTATTTTATTCAAACAGCAAGCAAAGCAAAATAAAATGACATTCTAAGAATGGCAAACATCATGTGAAGAAGCAAAAACTTAGGATCAACCGAAACTAACCGATAGTTGTTGAAGAAGAAATGTGGGATGCCAACCGGGGCATCCCTAAGCTTAGATGCTTGAGACTTCTTGAAATATTATCTTGGGGTGCCTTGGGCATCCCCAAGCTTGAGCTTTTGTGTCTCCTTAATTCCTCTCATATCACGGTCTCCCTAAATCTCAAAAGCTTCATCCACACAAAACTCAACAAGGACTCGTGAGATAAGTTAGTATAAACCACTGCCAAAACCTTATCATACTCTACTGTAGCAAATCACTAAAATTATTATTCAACATTTCATACTAAATGCCTCTGCATATTTAATAGTCCTATCCTCAAATAGAATCATTAAAGAAGCAAACATATGCAAACAATGCAAACATAACAGCAATCTGCCTAAACATGATAGTCTGTAAAGAATGCAGCAACATCCATACTTCCCTAGCTCCAAAAATTATGAAATAAAATTACAACTGTATTAAATTTATCATAGCTTAAAATTTAAAAGGTTTCAACATTTTATCACATTCTGACTTTTCTAGGGAATTATTGCAACAACGGCAAACTTTTTGTTTTCAGACAGCAACATGTACACTTGTAACATAGGCATAGTAAAGGCTATCAATGCCACTTTTATTGAAATAAAAGATGCAAAACATTGTTCTAAATAACAGCAAGCAAATCCTAACAAAATAAATTGACGCTCCAAGAAAAACACATATCATGTGGTGAATAAAAATATAGCTCCAAGTAAAGTTACCGATGAACGAAGACGAAAGAGGGGATGCCTTCCGGGGCATCCCCAAGCTTAGGCTCTTGGTTGTCCTTGAATATTACCCTAGGGTGCCTTGGGCATCCCCAAGCTTAGGCTCTTGCCACTCCTTATTCCATAGTCCATCGAATCCTCCGCTTAGTTTTTCTAGGTTAAAATCACTTATATAGCAAAATATGGGCACCGGAGGTGGGCCGAGGAGGCTACAACCCACCAGGGCGCGCCAGGGGGGCCTGGCGCGCCTAGGTGGGTTGTGCCCACCTAGTGGCCTGATGACCCACAAGTTTAGGGGATCTATCATAGCCTTTTCGATAAGTAAGAGTGTCGATAAAATAAAATACGGACATGAGGGCATCATGATCATTCTTAGAATAGCAACATATATATATATATATATATATATTGTCATATGATCTCTTATGCTAAAGTAACAATTCATTCACAGTTTCAACTATGAATCATAAACTTCATTGAAAACTAACAAACTATAATCTCAGTCATTGAAGCAATTGCAATTTATCATAACATCAAAAAGAGTCAATATAAGAGCTTTTCAGCAAGTCCACATACTCAACTATCATTTAGTCTTTCACAATTGCTAACACTCACGCAATATATATGGGTATGAAGTTTTAATCGGACACAGAGAAAGATAGGGGCTTATAGTTTTGCCTCCCAACCTTTTACCTCAAGGGTAATGTAAACAATAATAGTTCATGAAAACTCACATCCAATTAGCTATATATATCAGGATCTTTCCAACACATTGTACTTGCCAAAGGATAAAATGTAAAAAGGAAGGGTGAATATCACCATGACTCTTACATGAAGTACTAGACATGAATAAAAGATAGGCCCTTCGCAGAGGGAAGCAGAGGTTGTCATGTGCTTTTATGGCTGGATGTACGAAATCTTAATGCAAAAGAACGTCACTTTATATTGCCACTTGTGATATGGACCTTTATTATGCAGTCTGTCGCTTTTATTTCTTCCACATCACAAGATCGTATAAATCTTATTTTCTCCGCACTAATAAATCATACATATTTAGAGAGCAATTTTTATTGCTTGCAATGATGACAACTTACTCGAAGGATCTTACTCAATCCATAGGTAGGTATGGTGGACTCTCATGGCAAAACTGGGTTTAAGGATATTTGGAAGCACAAGTAGTATTTCTACTTGGTGCAAATAACTTGGCTAGCATGAGAGGGAAAGGCAAGCTCAACATGTTGGATGATCCATGACAATATAATTTATTTCAGATGCAAGAATGTAACGCCCCAAGACCGGAGCTTCAGATGCCTTCCATGGTTTCCGAGTTTCGTCATGTGTTTTGTTTTGTCTGTTGCATCCATCTTTGCATCATGTGCATTGCATCATGTCATCATGCCATCATGTCTTTAATCTTTGCAACTCAAATAAATAAACCGTATGGATCTTCGGTCCATTTAAACCGAGGGAATTCACATGTGAGTTCTCTTTATAACATACCCTCCAAATATTTGGGAGCTATAATAAATATTCCTTTTTCAGAATGACCCATAAACACACTTGCATATTCCCCATGTCTTTTCTAGTTCAAGCTTGACTTCAAAACCTTGCCAAAATTTCTCTTCCCATTTACCAAGGTTCCTCCAAAAATCCGAACATTTTTGGGGACTTCAAAATCCTACCCCTTGTTCAAACCATTTGAATTAAATTCAAATGCTTTTGAGTTTAATCCTTGCAATCTTGCCCACTTCAATATTCTTGGACCATGAACCTTTTTGCGAGTCCGGGAAAATAATCCGCGTGCCTAAATCCTTCCTCTAATCCTTTCTTTTCTCTCCTTTCTTTCTTTGCGGTTTTCTGTTTTCTAAAAAGGTTTTTTTAAAAGACTTAAGGGAGAAGAGAGACCCAGACCTCTCTAGGCCCAATCCACCCCAGCGCAGGCCCATGTCCTTGCAGGCCTCAACCCTATAGACCGAAACCCCCATCTCCCCGAACCCTTGTCCTCTCCCTCGTTCCCTTGTGCCGCCTCTCCCTTCTGCTCGATCTCTTCCTCACCTTCTTCCCTCACGCCGCCAGAGGAGCCCCTCTCCTCGCCCTTCCCCGCTCATCCTCCAGGCAGCCAACTCCGGCGGCCCCATCGCCCGTTCCTCCCTCCTCTCGCTCGCCTACACCACCCCGACCATGCCCGGCCTCCACGCTCGCCTCCTCTCGTTTGGATCGAGCAGGATCTCTTCCTGAGCGGAGCGCTCGCTTCAGCCGCGAGCCGCAGGTCACCGGAGTAGCTCCAGGCAGCAATCCCGCATGTTGTGGACCCTCCTCTGCTGCACCGTGCTCCTTCCCCAAGCTCCACCTTGCCGTCCTTCTGCACATTGTCGCCGGCCCCATCTCCACCTCGCCGGACCGCCCCAACCCCGTCGTCATCCATGTGACCTTGCAGGAGGCCACCACCGCGCCTGCTTTGTCTCTGCGCACGCCTTGCACCGAGCTCCACCACTGTTCGCTCTCCACCTCGCCATGGACGGGGCTGTCCCCAGCAGCAGGCTTTCTCCCTCACCTCCTATGCCGACTGCCTTGCTCGTTTGGTTGCCACCCGCTGCTGCCTCCAAGCACCATCTATGCATCTACGTGGTTAGTGCCTTCGTCGAATCCTCAGGGGTCACCTTCAGTAAGTGGTACCCGAAGTGCAACAATGACCGGTGAAGACCCCTGCCCCGTGTACCATCCTGTTGCTGTCACTGGACACTGAGTATCCATCGTCACGTCCGTTTCGTCTATGTCAAGCCCAAGAGGGCGCCAAGATACCAAGTACCACGACGTCGACGACCATCGAGTGCAACTACATCGACTACGATCGGTGATGACCCGGAACATCTACGGAGAGTGTACGACTACCATCGCCAAAGACATCGAGTGAATAAATATCGTCATGTGGGTTTGATAAGACACCGAGTACCACGACACTACTGTCGACCCCCAGAGGATACGGACCCGTCAAGTTCCCTTTGGATGCGCCAAGTTCCACGGCGTCGCATAAGTTTCTTCATGAACCTGTTCGACCACTTGGATTCGCAAGTACCACAGCGCCCGGAGTCCTCGGATGCATCAAGTCCCTCTCTGACCGTGTACCATTACCCCCGCGAGAACGACTACATATCGCGACGAACCATGAACAACTACCATCGAATCTGAACCGTCCCAAACGCACGCTTCGAAGGTATAACCCCGAGACGACGTCTGTGAACGAATGCATGAGTTGTATGAGATGCATGTTGTATCCGCCCGTGAACGTTAGTTGTTTCCCTCGCTTGGCATCGTCATCGACCCGTGGGAACCCAGTTACCGGGAGCACCCCACCATCCTTGCATGACATGCTCCCGTCACTTTCTTTTGCACCGATGTCTCGATGAGTTGTCGGAATCGGAACATTGACGTGGCACCGTTTCGTTATCGTCGCCGTGGCACCCCTTTCGTTTCCGCCACGATGACTAATGCTTCATATCATGCTCTTATCAACATTTTCATAAAATTGCATAAACTTGAACATGGCATCCGCATCATGTTAACAACATCAAGAATGTTTAAATTATTGTTGCATTAAATTGCTAATGCACATGAGGATTTACCGGAATTGTTGTTTGATGTTTCCGGCCTCATTTAAAATGCCTAACTGTGTATTTTTACTCATGTTTCACCTCTTGCCATGCTTAACAACATTTAATATTGTTGGGTACATAACCGGGAGTGAACTAAATAATGGAATGTGGTGTTCCGTCAATATGCAACTCGTTGCATATTGAGCTCCACTTAATTGTAGTATTGTTTGTGCACTTTGCCATGCGATGCCTCTTTAAACCAGACATGCATCATACTTAGTTGTGCATCATGCCATGTTTATGTGATGGTTGTTTACTATGTTGCTTGCTTCTTTCCGGGTAGCTTCTTTCGTTAGCTTCGGTTCGGTTCCGGTGTTGTGAGGATCCGTTCGTCCTCGTCTGTGTGTCTTCTTCATGGACTCGTTCTTCTTCCTTGCAGGATTTCAGGCAAGATGACCATACCCTCGAAATCACTTTTATCTTTACTTGCTAGTTGTTCGCTCTATTGCTATGCCCCGCGATACCTACCACTTGCTATATCATGCCTCCCATATTGCCATGTCAAGCCTCTAACCCACCTTTCCTAGCAAACCGTTGTTTGGCTATGTTACCGCTTTTGCTCAGCCCCTCTTATAGCGTTGTTAGTTGCAGGTGAAGATGAAGTTTGTTCCATGTTGGAACATGGTTATGTTGGGATATCACAATATCTCTTATTTAATTAATGCATCTATATACTTGGTAAAGGGTGGAAGGCTCGGCCTTATGCCTGGTGTTTTGTTCCACTCTTGCCGCCCTAGTTTCCGTCATACTGGTGTTATGTTCCTTGATTTTGCATTCCTTATGCGGTTGGGTGTTATGGGAACCCTTTGACAGTTTGCTTTGAATAAAACTCCTCTAGCTAGGCCCAACCTTCGTTTTACATTTTCCTAACAACCTATCACCTTCCCTTGGGTTCTGCAGACTCAAGGGTCATCTTTATTTTAACCCCCCCCCCCGGGCCAGTGCTTGTCTAAGTGTTGGTCCGAACTAGAGCCCCTTGCAGCGCCACCTCGGGGAAACTTGAGGGCTGGTTTTAGTTGTACGGTTTGCTCATCCTGTGTTGCCATGAGAACGAGATATGTGCAGCTCCTATCGGGATGTCAGCACATCGGGCGGCTTTGCTGGTCTTGTTTTACCATTGTCGAGATGTCTTGTAACTTGGATTCCGGGTCTGATCGGGTCTTCCTGGGAGAAGGAATATCCTTCGTTGACCGCAAGAGCTTGTAATGGGCTAAGTTGGGACACCCCTGCAGGGTTTTGAACTTTCGAAAGCCATGCCCGTGGTTATGGGCAGATGGGAATTTGTTAATATCCGGTTGTAGAGAACTTGACACTTAACTTAATTAAAATGCATCAATCGTGTGCATAGCCGTGATGGTCTCTTTCCGGCGGAGTTCGGGAAGTGAACACGGTTCTTGTGTTATGCTTGAACGTAAGTAGTTTCAGGATCACTTTTTGATCACATCTAGCTTCTCGATCGTTGCGTTGCTTCTCTTCTCGCTCTTATTTGCGTATGTTAGCCTCCATATATGCTTAGTGCTGCAGCTCCACCTCACTACCCTTTCCTACCCATATGCTTAAATAGTCTTGATCTTGTGGGTGTGAGATTGCTGAGTCCTCGTGACTCACAGATACTTCCAAACAGTTGCCGGTGTCGATGATACCAGTGCAGGTGACACAATCCAGCTCAAGAGGGAGCTCGATGAAGATCTTGATCGTTGTGTTGTTTTTGTTTCCTATTGATCAGTAGTGGAGCCCAGTTGGGGCGATGGGGGATCTAGCATTTGGGGTTGTCTTTCTTTATTTTGGTTCCGTAGTCGGACCTTGTTTGTATCCTGGATGATGTATGATATATTTATGTATTGTGTGAAGTGGCGATTGTAAGCCAACTCTTTATCCCTTTCTTATCCAGTACATGGGATGTGTAAAGATTATCCCTCTCGCGACATGCCTACGATGCGGTTATGCCTCTAAGTCGTGCTCCGACACGTGGGAGATATAGCCGCATCATGGGTGTTACAAAGAAAGCATAACCCATTACGTTGTCTTCCTTGTCCAATGTCAACTCTTTAGCATGTCATATTTTAATGAGTGCTCACAATCATAAAAGATGTCCAAGATAGTATATTTATATGTGAAAACCTCTCTTTCTTTATTACTTCCTATTAATTGCAACAATGACCAAAACTACGTTTGTCAACTCTCAACAACTTTTATTCATCATACTCTTTATATGTGAAGTCATTACTCTCCATAAGATCCATATGATATCTTTATTTCTTTTTATTTTTCTCTTTTATTTTATTCCCTCAAGATCATAGCAAGATAATCAATCCCTTGACTCAACACTAATCTTTATTATATATAGCTCACGGACTCGATTACATAGAAGGATCATAAAGCAAAACTCAAAAGTAGATCATGCTAAACTTTATTCTACTAGATCAAGATATTACCAAAAGGATTGAACTAAGAAAAACAGTAAAGATAAAGGTGTGATGGTGATACGATACCGGGGCACTCCCCCAAGCTTGGCAGTTGCCAAGGGGAGTGCCCATACCCATGTGTTTATGTCTCCCTCTTCGTAGGTGGTGATGTGATATTCTTGGCGATAATGCCCCTCGGGATATGATTCTCTTCTTCAAGTTTATTGACTTGCTGCTTGAGGCCCATTATTTCCTTTCGGAGCTTGCCCGTGACGGCTAAAGCTCCTTTCACCCATGGATGTTGCATAGCTGCGGGAGAACAAGTAACACTCTTTTTCATATTTTCATAAGAAAGAAATATAACATTGGAAGGAATGACCGAGTTTGGAATGGCTGAGCTCTGTAGTTCCCCCATCGTGAATCCAGACCAGAAATGAGAAGTAACTTCATGATTCTCTTCCATGGCATCTATCCTTTTCAAATCGGCCTCCATCTCTTCTTCCATTGATGGCCCAAAGTGGCCAGCATCATTGTTTGCTCTTGGTCCCGGTGTTGGATGAGACACCCGGCTCTCCTCGACTGACTCTTGAGAAGACATCTTGCTCTAAATCTGCAGCAGAAACAACTCGAAATAAAAATATATATATTTGCGTGATACGGTAGTCAAAAACTTCGGGAGATTATATAATGATTTTTACCAACCAAAAGAAGCATCATGCAAGAAAACGGAGTCCGGAGGGCACACGAGGTGCCCACGAGGCAGGGGGCGCGCCCAGGGGGTAGGGCGCGCCCTCCACCCTTGTGGAAGCCTTGTGTCCTTTCTGGACTACTTCTTATTTTTCTATTTTCTTAAATATTCCAAAACAGAGAAAAAATTCCATTAGAACTGTTTTGGAGTCGGTTTACTTACCGTACCACGTACCTATTCCTTTTTTCAGAGTCTGAAACGTTCCGGAAAGTGTCCCTTATGTACTCCTCCGGGGTTACAGTTTCAATAACATTAGTTCCAACATTATAGGATTACCTGAGATATAATGTTTGATTCTTTGACCGTTCACCACCCTCGGATTTGTGCCTTCGAAGTTGTTGATTTTTATGGCACCGGAACGATAGACCTCCTCGATGACGTAAGGACCTTCCCATTTAGAGAGGAGTTTGCCTGCAAAAATTCTTAAACAAGAGTTGTATAACAATACATAATCACCTACATTAAACTCACGTTTTTGTATCCTTTTGTCATGCCATCTTTTAACCTTTTCTATAAATAGTTTGGCATTCTCATAAGCCTGGGCTCTCCATTCATCAAGTGAGCTAATGTCAAAAAGCCTCTTCTCACCGGCAAGTTTGAAATCATAGCTGAGTTCTTTAATGGCCCAATATGCCTTATGTTCTAGTTCAAGAGGTAAGTGACATGCCTTTCCATAAACCATTTTATACGGAGACATACCCATAGGATTTTTGTATGCAGTTCTATAGGCCCATAATGCATCATCAAGTTTCTTGGACCAATTCTTCCTAGATCTATTAACAGTCTTTTGCAAAATTAATTTAAGCTCTCTATTACTTAATTCTACTTGGCCACTAGACTGTGGGTGATAAGGAGATGCAATTCTATGATTAACATCATACTTAGCAAGCATTTTACGAAAGGCACCATGAATAAAATGTGAACCACCATCAGTCGTTAAGTATCTAGGGACTCCAAACCTCGGAAAAATAACTTCTTTAAGCATCTTAATAGAGGTGTTATGATCAGCACTACTAGTTGGAATAGCTTCTACCCACTTAGTAACGTGATCAACAACAACTAAAATATGTGTGTACCCATTAGAGGAAGGAAATGGTCCCATATAATCAAAGCCCCAAACATCAAATGGTTCAATAACAAGTGAATAATTCATAGGCATTTCTTGACATCTACTAATATTACCAATTCTTTGACATTCATCACAAGACAAGACAAACTTACGGGCATCCTTGAAGAGAGTAGGCCAATAAAAACCGGATTGCAATACCTTATGTGCAGTTCTGTCTCCAGCATGGTGTCCTCCATAAGCATCAGAGTGACACTTGCATAGGATCTGTTCCTGTTCATGCTCAGGTACACAACGTCTAATAACACCATCTACTCCTTCTTTGTAAAGATGTGAGTCATCCCAGAAGTAATGTCTTAAATCATAGAAGAACTTTTTATTTTGCTAGTATGTGAAACTAGGTGGTATAAATTTAGCAACAATATAATTAGCATAATCAACATACCATGGAGCAGTACGAGAAGCATTTATGACAACTAATTGTTCATCAGGAAAGCCATCATCAATAGGTAGTGGGTCATCAAGAACATTCTCTAACCTAGATAAGTTGTCTGCAACGGGGTTCTCAGCTCCCTTTCTATCAATAATATGCAAATCAAATTCTTGAAGCAAGAGAACCCATCTAATAAGTCTAGGTTTAGCATCTTTATTTTCCATAAGATATTTAATAGCAACATGATCAGTGTGAACAGTTACTTTAGAATCAACAATATAAGGTATGAACTTATCAAAAGAAAATACAACTGCTAAAAATTCTTTTTCAGTAGTAGCATAATTTCTTTGAGCACTGTCTAGAGTCTTACTAGCATATTGGATAACATTTAATTTCTTATCAACTCTTTGTCCTAGAACAGCCCCTATAGCATAATCACTAGCATCACACATGATTTCAAATGGTAGATTCCAATCAGGAGGTTGAACAATAGGTGCAGAAATCAAAGCTTTCTTAAGTGTTTCGAATGCTTCTACACAATCATCATTAAATATGAAAGGAACATCTTTTTGTAAGAGATTAGTTAGAGGCCTGGAAATTTTAGAAAAGTCCTTAATGAACCTCCTATAAAAACCGGCATGGCCAAGGAAACTTCTTATACCTTTAATGTCCTTAGGACACGACATCTTTTCAATAGCATCAACTTTAGCTTTATCAACTTCAATACCTCTTTCAGAAATTTTATGCCCCAAGAGAATACCTTCATTAACCATAAAGTGGCACTTCTCCCAATTCAAAACAAGATTAGTTTCTTCACATCTCTACAAAACTCGATCAAGTTTGCTTAAGCAATCATCAAAAGAAGTCGCATAAACGGAGAAATCATCCATGAATACCTCAACAATCTTTTCACAAAAGTCAGAGAATATAGCAGTCATACATCTTTGAAAGGTAGCTAATACGTCTCCAACGTATCTATAATTTTTGATTGCTCCATCCTATATTATCTACTGTTTTGGACTATATTGGGCTTTATTTTCCACTTTTATATTATTTTTGGGACTAACCTATTAACCGGAGGCCCAGCCCAGAATTGCTTTTTTTTTGCCTATTTCAGTGTTTCGAAGAAACGGAATATCAAACGGAGTCCAAACGGAATGAAACCTTCGGGAACGTGATTTTCTCACCGAACGTGATCCAGGAGACTTGGACCCTATGCCAAGGCATCGGAGAGGCGGTCACGAGGGTGGGGGCACCCCCCCTAAGGCGTGCCCCCCAGCCTCGTGGGCCCCTTGGAGCTCCAACGACGTACTCCTTCCTCCTATATATACCTACGTACCGCCAAACGATCAGAACAGGAGCCAAAACCTAATTCCACCACTGCAACTTTATGTATCCACGAGATCCCATCTTGGGGCCTGTTCCGGAGCTCCGCCAGAGAGGGCCGTCATCACGGAGGGCTTCTACATCATCATAGCCTGTCCAATGAAGTGTGAGTAGTTTACCTCAGACCTTCGGGTCCATAGTTAGTAGCTAGATGGCTTATTCTCTCTTTTTGGATCTCAATACAAAGTCCCCCCTCTCTTGTGGAGATCTATTCAATGTAGTCTTCCTTTTGCGGTGTGTTTGTTGAGATCGATAAATTGTGGGTTTATGATCAAGTCTATCTATGAATAATATTTGAATCTTCTCTGAATTCTTTTATGTATGATTGGTTATCTTTGCAAGTCTCTTCGAATTATCCGTTTGGTTTGGCCAACTAGATTGGTAGTTCTTGCCATGGGAGAAGTGCTTAGCTTTGGGTTCGATCCTGCGGTGTCCTTTCCCAGTGACAGAAGGGGCAGCAAGGCACGTATTGCATTGTTGCCATCGAGGATAACAATATGGGGTTTATTTCATATTGCATGAATTTATCTCTCTACATCATGTCATCTTGCTTAAGGCGTTACTCTGGTTTTAACTTAATACTCTAGATGCATGCTGGATAGCGCCTAATGAGTGGAGTAATAGTAGTAGATGTAGAATCGTTTCGGTCTACTTGTCACAGGCGTGATGCCTATATACATGATCATGCCTAGATATTCTCATAACTATGCTCAATTCTGTCAATTGCTCAACAGTAATTTGTTCACCCACCGTAGAATACTTATGCTCTTGAGAGAAGCCACTAGTGAAACCTATGGCCCCCGGGTCTATTCTCATCATATCAATCTCCATCACTTTAATCTTGTTTTGCTTTTTTACTTTGCCTTTTACTTTTCACTTTGCATCTTTATACCAAAAATACCGAAAATATTATATCTATCAGATCTCACTCTTGTAAGTGACCATGAAGGGATTGACAACCCCTAATCGCATTGGTTGCGAGTAGCTATCGTTTTGTGCAGGTACGAGGGACTTGAGCGTGGCCTCCTACTGGATTGATACCTTGGTTCTCAAAAACTGAGGGAAATACTTACGCTACTCTGCTGCATCATCCCTTCCTTTTCGGGGAAATCCAATGCAAGCTCAAGAGGTAGCAAGAAGAATTTCTGGCACCGTTGCCGGGGAGTCTACGCAAAAAGTCAACATACCAAGTACCCATCACAATCCCTATCTCTCGCATTACATTATTTTCCATTTGCCTCTCGTTTTCCTCCCCCCCACTTCACCCTTGCCATTTTATTCACCATCTCTCTCTCTATCCTCCCTCTCTTTTCCGCTTACCTTTTTGTTTGCCCGTGTGTTGGATTGCTTGTTTGTCGCGATGGCTCAAGATACTACCAAATTGTGTGACTTCACCAATACCAATAATAATGATTTTCTTAGCACTCCGATTGCTCCTCTTGCCAATACTGAATCTTGTGAAATCAATACTGCTTTGTTGAATCTTGTTATGAAAGATCAATTCGCCAGCCTTCCTAGTGAAGATGTCGCTACTCATCTGAATAGCTTCGTTGATTTATGTGATATGCAAAAGAAAAAAGATGTCGATAATGATGTCGTTAAATTGAAGCTATTTCCTTTTTCGCTTAGAGATCGTGCTAAAGCTTGGTTTTCATCTTTGCCTAAAAATAGTATTGATTCTTGGAACAAGTGCAAAGATGCTTTTATCTCTAAGTATTTCCCTCCCGCTAAGATCATCTCTCTTGGAAACGATATTATGAATTTTAAGCAACTTGATCATGAACATGTTGCACAAGCTTGGGAGAGAATGAAATTAATGATACGTAATTGCCCTACTCATGGTTTGAATTTGTGGATGATTATACAAAAAATTTATGCCGGATTGAATTTTTCTTCTAGAAATCTTTTAGATTCGGCCGTAGGAGGCACTTTTATGGAAATCACTTTAGGAGATGCTACTAAACTCCTAGATGATATTATGGTTAATTATTCTCAATGGCATACTGAAAGATCTTCTAATAAAAAAGTGCATGCGATAGAAGAAATCAATGTTTTGAGTGGAAAGATGGATGAACTTATGAAATTATTTGCTACTAAGAGTGTTTCTTCTGATCCTAATGATATGCCTTTGTCTACTTTGATTGAGAATAACAATGAATCTATGGATGTGAATTTTGTTGCTAGGAATAATTTTGGTAAGAACGTTTATAGAGGGAATTTTAATCCTAGGCCATATCCTAGTAATCCTTCTAATAATTATGGGAATTCCTACAACAACTCTTATGGAAATTATAATAAGATGTCCTATGAATTTGAGAATAGTGTTAAAGAGTTTATGAATTCACAAAAGAATTTTAATGCTTTGATTGAAGAGAAATTGCTTAAAGTTGATGATTTGGCTAGGAACGTTGATAGAATTTCTCTTGAGGTTGATTCTTTAAAGCTTAGATCTATTCCTCCTAAGCATGATATCAATGAGTCTCTCAAAGCCATGCGAATTTCCATTGATGAGTGCAAGGAAAGAACCGCTAGGATGCGTGCTTCCAAAGATGCCTTTATTAAACCGCTATCATGTCTAAGGCGTTACTCTGTTTTTAACTTAATACTCTAGATGCATGCTGGATAGCGGTCGATGAGTGGAGTAATAGTAGTAGATGCATAATCGTTTCGGTCTACTTGTCACGGACGTGATGCCTATATACATGATCATGCCTAGATATTCTCATAACTATGCTCAATTCTGTCAATTGCTCAACAGTAATTTGTTCACCCACCGTAGAATACTTATGCTCTTGAGAGAAGCCACTAGTGAAACCTATGGCCCCCGGGTCTATTCTCATCATATGAATCTCCATCACTTTAATCTTGTTTTGCTTTGCCTTTTACTTTTCACTTTGCATCTTTATACCAAAAATACCAAAAATATTATATCTATCAGATCTCACTCTTGTAAGTGACCATGAAGGGATTGACAACCCCTAATCGCGTTGGTTGCGAGTAGCTATCGTTTTGTGCAGGTACGAGGGACTTGAGTGTGGCCTCCTACTGGATTGATACCTTGGTTCTCAGAAACTAAGGGGAATACTTACGCTACTCTGCTGCATCATCCCTTCCTCTTTGGGGAAATCCAATGCAAGCTCAAGAGGTACCAGTAGCAGGTGCATTACATAAACCAAAAGGCATACGTCTATAAGCAAAGGTACCGAAAGGGCAAGTAAAAATTGTCTTTTCTTGATCCTCTTTTGATACAGGTATTTGAGAGAAACCAGAATAACCATCTTGAAGGCAAAAATGTGTATGTTTGGATAGTCTTTCTAGCATTTGATCAATAAAAGGTAGAGGGTAATGATCCTTTTTGGTAGCTTTATTTAATTTGTGGAAATCAATTAGCATTCTATAACCTGTAACAATTGTTTGTGGGATCAATTCATCTTTATCATTAGGAACAACAGTAATACCTCCCTTCTTAGCGACACAATGAACATGACTTACCCATTGACTATCAGCAACGGGATAAATTATACCTGCCTCCAGAAGCTTTAGTATTTCTTTTCTTACCACTTCTTTCATCTTAGGACTTAACCGTCGTTGGTGATCAACAACTGGTTTAGCGTCTTTCTCCAATTTTATTTTGTGCTGGCATAGAGTGGGACTAATGCCCTTAAGATCATCAAGAGTATATCCAATAGCATCACGGTGCTTCTTCAGAGTTTTGAATAATTTCTTTTCTTCATGCTCTGAAAGGTTAGCACTAATAATAACAAGATATATCTCTTTCTCATCAAGATAAGCATATTTAAGAGTATCAGGTAAAGGTTTAAGCTCAAACATGGGATCACCCTTAGGTGGAGGAGGATCCCCTAGGATTTCAACAGGCAAGTTGTGCTTCAAAATAGGTCCTTGTTTAAAGAATACTTCACCTATTTCCCTTCTTTCATTCATAAACATATCATTTTCATGGTCTAGCAGATATTGTTCTACAAGATCACTAGGAGGCACGACAATAGAAGCTAGACCAATAATTTCATATTTACTAGGAAATTCTTTATCATGTGGTTGTCTATGAAATTTAGCAAAATTAAACTCATGAGACATATCCCCTAAACCAATAGTAACAACATCCTTATTGCAGTCTATCTTAGCATTAACGGTATTCTAGAAGGGTCTACCAAATATAATGGGACAATAGTCATCTTGTGGGGAACCAAGAACGATAAAATCAGCAGGATATTTAACTTTCCCACACAAGACTTCAACATCTCTAAAGATCCCAACTGGTGAAATAGTATCTCTATTAGAAAGCTTAATTGTAACATCAATCTCTTCTATCTCAGCAGGTGCAATATCATGCATAATTTCTTTATATAAGGAATGAGGTATTGCACTTGCACTAGCACCCATATCACATAAGCCATGATAACAATGATCTCCTATTTTAACAGAAATAACAGGCATGCCTACAACAGGTCTATGTTTATTTTTAGTATTAGGTCTAGCAATTCTAGCAGCTTCACCATAGAAGTAAATAACATGCCCATCAATATTATTGACCAAGAGATATTTAACCATAGCAATATTCAGTTCAACTTTAATTTGCTCAGGGGGTTTGGCTGTCTTAATATTACTTTTTTTGACCACATTTGAAGCTTTAGCATGATCCTTTATTCTAACAGGGAAAGGTGGTTTCCCAATATAAGCAGTAGGAACAACATGATCATTATAAGTGATAGTCTTTTCTTCAACTTTAATAGGTGCAACTACTTTTACTTCAATGGGAGGATTATATTTAAACCACTTCTCCTTAGGGAGATCAACATGAGTAGCAAATGATTCACAGAAAGAAGCTACTATCTCAGAGTCAAGTCCATATTTAGTGCTAAATTCGCGAAAAGCATCGGTACCCATAAAAGATTTAACACAATCAAACTTGGGTGTTATACCTGACTCCTTACCTTCGTCGAGATCCCAATCTTCAGAGTTGCATTTAATTATCTCCAATAAATCCCATTTGAATTCAATAGTCTTCATCATAAAAGAACTAGTACAAGAAGTATCAAGCATGGAGCGATTAGTGAGAGAAAGCCGAGCATAAATTTTTTGAATAATCATTTATTTTGAGACCTCATGATTGGGGAATGAATATAACATTGACTTAAGCCTCCCCCAAGCTTGAGCGATGCTTTCTCCTTCGCGAGGCCAAAAATTATATATATAATTATGATAACGATGAACAAGATGCATAGGATAAAACTTCTGATGAAATTCCAATTTCAATCGGTTGTAGTTCCATGATCCCATATCATCACATAGACTAAACCATGTCAATGCCTCTCCCTTCAAAGATAAAGGGAAGACCTTCTTCTTGATAACATCCTCGGGCATACCTGCAAGCTTAAATAATCCACAAACTTGATCCACATAGATTATGTGCAAATCGGGATGTAATGTTCCATCACATGTGAAAGGATTAGCTAGCAGTTTCTCTATCATACCTGAAGGAATTTCAAAGTAAACATTTTTAGTAGGTTCATTAGGTTGAGGAGCAACTCTTTGCTCTACTGGTCAGGGTGAAGATACCCCGAACAAGCCCCTCAAAGGATTATGTTCCATAGTAACAAGTGACAGTAAATTTCAGCACACTATATAAATTTTTCCTTACCAAATTCCACCTACCAAAGGCGCTTCACTCCTCGGCAACGGCGCCAGAAAAGAGTCTTGATGACCCACAAATGTATGGGATCTATCGTAGCCTTTTCGATAAGTAAGAGTGTCGAACCCAACGAGGAGCAGAAGGAAATGATACGTGGTTTTTAGCAAGGTATTCTCTGCAAGCACTGAAATTATAAATAACAGATAGTTTTGTGATAAGATAAATTGTAACGAGCAACAAGTAATGAAAGTAAATAAGGTGCAGCAACATGGCCCAATCCTTTTTGTACCAAAGGACAAGCCTGGACAAACTCTTATATGAAGGAAAGCGCTCCCGAGGACACATGGGAATTATCGTCAAGCTAGTTTTCATCACGTTCATATGATTCGCGTTCGGTACTTTGATTATTTGATATGTGGGTGGACCGGTACTTGGGTACTGTCCTTCCTTGGAAAAGCATCCCACTTATGATTAACCCCTATTGCAAGCATCCGCAACTACAACATAAGTATTAAGGTAAACCTAACCATAGCATGAAACATATGGATCCAAATCAGCCCCTTACGAAGCAACGCATAAACTAGGGTTTAAGCTTCTGTCACTCTAGCAACCCATCATCTACTTATTACTTCCCAATGCCCTCCTCCAGGCCCAAACAATGGTGAAGTGTCATGTAGTCGACGTTCACATGACACCACTAGAGGAAAGACAACATACATCTCATCAAAATATCAAATGAATACCAAATTCACATGACTACTTATACCAAGACTTCTCCCATGTCCTCAGGAACAAACGTAGCTACTCACAAAGCATATTCATGTTCATAATCAGAGGGGTATTTGAAGGAAATATGCCCTAGAGGCAATAATAAAGTTATTATTTATTTCCTTATATCAAGATAAATGTTTATTATTCATGCTAGAATTGTATTAACCGGAAACTTTATACATGTGTGAATACATAGACAAACAGAGTGTCACTAGTATTCCTCTACTTGACTAGCTCGTTGAATCAAAGATGGTTAAGTTTTCTAGCCATAGACATGAGTTGTCATTTGATTAATGGGATCACATCATTAGAGAATGATGTGATTGACTTGACCCATCCGTTAGCTTAGCACGATGATCGTTTAGTTTGTTGCTATTGCTTTCTCCATAACTATACATGTTCCTATGACTATGAGATCATGCAACTCCCGGATACCGGAAGAACACTTTGTGTGATACCAAACGTCACAACGTACCTGGGTGATTATAAAGGTGCTCTACAGGTGTCTCTAATGGTGTTTGTTGAGTTGGCATGGATCAAGATTAGGATTTGTTACTCCGATTGTCGGAGAGGTATCTCTGGACCCTCTCGGTAGTGCACATCACTATAAGCCTTGCAAGCTTTGTGACTAATGTGTTAGTTGCGGGATGATACATTACAGAACGAGTAAAGAGACTTGCCAGTAACGAGATTGTGCTAGGTATTGAGATACTGACGATCGAATCTCGGGCAAGTAACATACCGATGACAAAGGGAACAACGTATGTTGTTATGTGGTTTGACCGATAAAGATCTTCATAGAATATGTAGGAACCAATATGAGCATCCAGGTTCCGCTATTGGTTATTGACCGGAGACGTGGCTCGGTCATGTCTACATAGTTCTTGAACCCGTAGGGTCCGCACGCTTAAAGTTATGTGACGATCGGTATTATGAGTTTTTGTGTTTTGATGTACCGAAGGTAGTTCAGAGTCCTGGATATGATCATGGACATGACGAGGAGTCTTGAAATGGTCGATACGTAAAGATCGATATATTGGACGACTATGTTCGGACACCAAAAGTGTTTTAGAAGGTTTCAGACATATACCATACCGGGGGGTTACCGGACCCCCCCTAGAGTATATTGGGCCTAATGGGCCCTAGTGGGAGAAGAGGAGGGGCGGCCAGGGCAGCCGCGCCCCCCTCCCCCTCTAGTCTGAATTAGACAAGGAGGGGGGCTCCCCCTTTCCTCCACTCCTTTATATACGGGGAGCGCCACAGGAGGTCGGCCCCCTCCCCCTCCTCCACTCCTTTATATACGGGGAGGGGGCACCCCTTGGAGACAGAACAATTGATCATTGATCTTTTAGCCGTGTGCGGTGCCCCCCTCCACCATAATCCACCTCGGTCATATCGTAGCGGTGCTTAGGTGAAGCCCTGCGTCGGTAGCTTCATCAACACCGTCACCACGCCTTCGTGCTGACGAAGCCCTTCCCAAAAGCTCTACTGGATCGTGAGTTCACGGGATGTCACCGAGCTGAACGTGTGCTGAACACGGAGGTGCCGTACGTTCGATACTGAGGATCGGTCGATCGTGAAGACATACGACTACATCAACCGCGTTGTCATAACGCTTCCGTTTACGGTCTATGAGGGTATGCAGACAACACTCTCGCCTCTCGTTGCTATGCATCACCATGATCTTGCGTGTGCGTAGTTTTTTTTTTGAAATTAATATGTTCCCCAATAGTGGCATCCGAGCCAGGTTTATGCGTAGATGTTATATGCACGAGTAGAACACAAGTGAGTTGTGGGCGATACAAGTCATACTGCTTACTGAGGGAGTCCTGGACTAAGGGGTCCTCGGGCGTTCGGCCTATTATCTATGGACCGGACTGATGGGCTGTGAAGATATGAAGACCGAAGGCTGTACCCGTGTCCGTATGGGACTCTCCTTGGCGTGGAAGGCATGCTTGGCGAACAACTATGAAGATTACATCTTATGTAACCGACTCTATGTAACCCTAGATCCTCCCGTGTCTATATAAACCGGAGGGTGTAGTCCGGAAAGGATATACTCAATACCGTAGTCATACAGGCTAGACTTCTAGGCTTTAGCCATTACAATCTCATGGTAGATCAACTCTTGTAATACTCATACTCATCAATATCAATCAAGCAGGACCTAGGGTATTACCTCCATAGAGAGGGCCCGAACCTGGGTAAACATCGTGTCCCTTGTCTCCTGTTACCATCAACCTTAGACGCACAGTTCGGGACCCCCTACCCGAGATCCGCCGGTTTTGACACCTACATTGGTGTTTTCATTGAGAGTTCCTCTCTGCTATCGCTGGAAGGTTCGATGGCCCCTTCGATCGTCAGTAATGACACTGTCTGCGGAGAAACTTTCCTCCCCGGATAGATCTTCGTGTTCAGCGGCTTCGCACTACGGGCCAACTCGTTTGTCCATCTGGAGCAGATCGAAAGCTACACCCCTAGCCATCAGGTCAGATTCGGGAGCTGGGACTACGTCGCGGACATCGGTGGAGACTTGATCTTCACCAAATTCGATATCGCGGTGACCGCTCTCGATCACCCCGATGATCATGACCTAAATCTACCATCGGGCCGCATCCAGGAGATCGCTCCTGTAACCGCCCTGGCCCTTGAGCCGGAGCAGGCTGCGCCATCCAAAGAAGGGAGGATTAACCCCACCTCGGAGGCCGCAGATTCCACGACATTGGAGCCGCACATGAACCTGGTCTCACATGATGCATATGCTACCGCAACGCCGGACTCGTCTCCGGCCGTAGGTTCCGAACCGCACGAGCCCGCGGACACCGAGCTTGATCGTTTATTGATCTTCAAATTCAGCGCCGCAGACATCTTCCAGCACTCACCTTTGGGCGATGTGCTAAACTCATTAAAAAACCTGTCCTTGGTGGACGACTCTTAGCCGAACTATATCTGGCTCGAACTAGGGACTGACGATGGAGAATTTTACTTCCCACCCGCCACCCACTTTATAGCCACGATTGAGGATTTGACCGACGAACTTGATTACAACTTCGAGGACACCGATGGTATGGACGACGATGTTGGAGAAGAGGAGGCCCAGAACCCGCCGTTCACGGGACGCTGGACGACCACTTCCTCGTATGACGTATACATGGTGGATGCACCAAAGGAGCACAACGGCGACGATAAGGAAGATCCAGCCGAGGATAAACCCTCCGAAATACAGTCCAAGCGCCGGCGTCAGCGGCGCCGCTCTAAGTCATGCCGCAGTAAAGACAGCAACACCGGCACAGGAGAAGATGACACTTGATAACCCACAAGTATAGGGGATCGCAACAGTTTTCAAGGGTAGAGTATTCAACCGAAATTTGTTGATTTGACACAAGGGGAGCCAAAGAATATTCTCAAGTATTAGCAGCTGAGTTGTCAATTCAACCACACCTGGAAACTTAATATCTGCAGCAGAGTATTTAGTAGCAAAGTAATCTGATAGTAGTGGTAACGGTAGCAAAAGGTAACGATAGCAAAAGTAATATTTTTGGTGTTTTGTAGTGATTGTAACAATAGCAACGGAAAAGTAAATAAGCAAAGAACAATATTTGGAAAGCTCGTAGGCAATGGATCGGTGATAGAGAATAATGCCAGATGCGGTTCATCATGTAACAGTCATAACCTAGGGTGACACAAAACTAGCTCTAATTCATCAATGTAATGTAGGCATGTATTCCGAATATAGTCATACGTGCTTATGGAAAAGAACTTGCATGACATCTTTTGTCCTACCCTCCTGTGGCAGCGGGGTCCTAGCAGAAACTAAGGGATATTAAGGCCTCCTTTTAATAGAGTATTGGACCAAAGCATTAACACATAGTGAATACATGAACTCCTCAAACTACGATCATCACCGGGAGTGGTCCCGATGTCACACCCTAGCTAGTTCAAGCATTAGAGTGTGCATCATGTTTAAATTCCTCTTAAATTTGAAATGGGGAAGACAGAATCCCCAGCACCCCCCTGGAAACAACTAGGGTTTACTAAAATTATTTTCAATGAACCCAAAATGCCCTTCACAAAAAGTTCATCATTTCTGGTTTGGGCTAAAAACCCTGGCAAAAATGGTGCACTCTTTTCTAGGACATTCTGGTTTTTTTGAATTAAATCATAAGTATTTGAATTTGGGCATTTAAATGCTATAAAATAATTTAAATGCTCAAATAATTCTGGAAATAAGTGTGGGCTGTTGGGAATAATCTAAACAGAGCCCCTGATTATTTTCAGGATTTTCAAAGATGTCTAGGTAGTTTTAATAAAGCCCAACAGTTGCAGAAAAATAGAAGAAAACAAATAAGAAAAGAGAGAGAGAGAGAGAAACCCACTTGGGCCTCACCTGTGCTGGCCCAGCCCACCTGGCTTGTGCCAGTCGTCACCCACCTCTGCCAGTAGGCAGAGGCGTGTCGCCGGCGCGCACACCTGCGGCCACCTCCTGCTTCCACCTCCTGCTGCCTCCTCGTCCCCATCCGAGCGCCACGAAGGCACCCAGCACCTCCCTGCACTCCTCCCCTCTCTCCCCCTCATCTCTCCCACCCTTTGCCGCGATGGCCGAGCGCCAACCTCGCTGCCGTTCGCTGTAGTCGTCACCAGAGTCACCCCCTCGCCTCCCTGACATGCCCGTGAGATCCGCCTTCATCGTCTACGCCTCCTCGACGACTCACGCGACGCCGGACGCCTCCAAGCACCGACCCCGACGCTTTCTTCTTCCTCGGTCCGCCAAGATCGCCGGCAACACCTCGACGTCGTCCGACCTCCCCCGAGCCTGCTGAGACATGTTCTGCAACCGCCGTGAGCTCCTCTACCGAACCCCCCTCTTCTCTGCTTTGTTTGCTCGCCGTAGACGCCTCCCCCTTGCTCACCGTAGCACGCCGCCGCGCGAGCTCGACGCCGGCGTCACTCTGGTGACCATTTGGTCAGGCGCGGGTGCTTAACGCACTCACGCACCTCGTAGTGCCTCGCTAGTGCGTCCGTTTCCCCGCTAGCTCGCTGCAGCAGCAAAACCACCAACGGCCGAGCTCCGGCCGCCGCCCGGCTCGACGCCGTCGTCGTTCCCGGCCACCCCAGCACCAACCAATGCCACCGTTGGATGCGCCACACCGCCAGCTACCCGTAGCACCCACCTGCGCATTGAACTGTGGCCAGAGCAGCGTTTCCGAAGCTCTCCGCCGTCTCGGCCTCGCCGGCGACTCAACGCCGGCGGGATTGACCGTGCTGACCAGGGGTTCGACCCCAGTTTGACCTCGCCTGAGACACTGATATGTGGGGCTGGCTCCTAACTAAATTAGATTAGTTTTAATTAGAGCTAAACACTGTTAGAGGTTAATGACCTTGTTAACTAACTCTCTCTCATTGACATGTGGGCCCAGGGCCTAACTAACCTAGTTTAGTACTAACTAAACACTAACTAACTCTGTTAGTTAGCTGTGACACTGACAGAGAGGGCCCACCAGTCAAGTTTGACCTGGGCTGGCGCCTTTGACCCGCTGACGTCACAGTGACGCAGTGCTGACGCACTAATTCAATTACTGGATTTATTCTTTAATAGGAAACTCTAGAAAATAGTCAAAACTTCTAAAAATCATAGAAAATCAACCATAGCTCCAAATGCAAAGATTTATATATGAAAAATGATCAGAAAAATTCAATCTATCCATCTGTAATGGTTTCATGCATGACAAAACAAGTTAACCTTGCTGTTTAAGCAGAATAAGGTAATGCACTAATAAGGCCTTGTTTAATGAGCTAATATTTGAATCTTTGATTCAAATGAGTTCATCCCCTTCTGTTTTAGCTTGCATTAGGCCAAGACACTTTCATCTTGCCATGTCATAGCATGCATCATATTGTTGCATAGTGCCATGTGTTGATTATGTTCGGTGTGATTTTCGTGGTAGGTTCTGCCTCCGAGGATAACCCCGAGTATCCGTCTGAAGGGCAGTATCCTACTACCACTACAACAGGCAAGCAACCCATTGATCATTCCGATACAAACCCATGTTCTCGCTTCTGCTCTTGTTTACTGCATTAAGACAACGCGATTCAAACTGCTGTGTGCTACGGTAGTTGAACCCTTATCCTCTGCATGACCTGTCATTGCCACAGTAACTAGATGAAACCCACTAGCATGTGTAGGAGTTGATTGAGCCATGTATGTGATTCCTACCTTGCTATGCCTGCTATGCTTAGAGTTGTGTCAGGTCTGGTTCATCTGGGTGATGGGCTGGAGTGAAATGTTATGTCGGTAATGTGAGGGATGTGTTGAACATGTTTTGGTAAAGGTATCGATGAGAGGCCATGTAGGAGTACATGGTGGGTTGTTTCATTGAGACCGTCCATAAGAACTGAGATCTGTATGTGTGATTTAAGATGCAGTTACTACCGTACATTGGGCCCGAAACCAATGGACCCTCTCGGCCTCTTAAATACCCTAGTACTCTATCCAGGAGTTGCAAATAGTTTCTGGTGTTTGTAGGTTATGTGTTGGCGGTCGTGCGTAGCGCTGACCCTAGGGGTGGGCTATGTTGCGGTAGATACACCGTGGCACGGTGTACCGAGTCACCTGTTTGGTGTCTCGGGAACCCTGTTCACATCGTTCGGGGCCGTATGCGGAAACCTCGGTCGGACTCCCTGCGGATGTGTTGGGGAACGTTGCAGAAAACAAAAAATTTCCTACTCGTTTCACCAAGATCATCTAGGAGTTCATCTAGCAACGAGTGATTAGATGCATCTACATACCTTTGTAGATCGCGCACAGAAGCGTTCAAAAGAACGGTGATGATGTAGTCGTACTCGACATGATCCAAATCACCGATGACCAGCGCCGAACGGACGGCACCTCCGCGTTCAACACACGTACGGGATGGGAGACGTCTCCTCCTTCTTGATCCAGCAAGGGGGAAGGAGAGGTTGATGAAGATCCAGCAGCACGACGGCGTGGTGGTGGATGCAGGGCGTCACAGCAGCAGGGCTTCGCCGAGACTACGAGGGAGAGACGTGACGGGGGAAGGTGGAGGCGCCAGGGGCTGGTCTAAAATCCCTCCTCTCCCCCCACTATATATAGGGGTGCCAGGGGGGGCGCCGGCCCTAGTAGATGGCATCTACTAGGGGGGGCGGCGGCCAAGGGGAGGTTTCCCTCCCCCCCAAGGCACCTAGGGGTGCCTTCCACCACATGGACTCTTCCATGGTGGAAACCCTAGGCGCATGGGCCTATAGGGGCTGGTGCCCTTGGCCCATCTAGGCCAAGGCGCACCCCCTACAACCCATGTGGCCCCCCGGGACAGGTGGCCCCACCCGGTGGACCCCCGGGACCCTTCCGGTGGTCCCGGTACAATACCGATAACCCCGAAACTTGTCCCGATGCCCGAAATAGCACTTCCTATATATAATTCTTTACCTCCGGACCATTCCAGAACTCCTCGTGACGTCCGGGATCTCATCCGGGACTCCGAACAACATTCGGGTTTCTGCATATACATATCTTCATAACCCTAGCGTCACCAAACCTTAAGTGTGTAGACCCTACGGGTTCGGGAGACAAGCAGACATGACCGAGACGACTCTCCGGTCAATAACCAACAGCGGGATCTGGATACCCATGTTGGCTCCCACATGCTCCACGATGATCTCATCGGATGAACCACGATGTTGAGGATTTAATCAATCCCGTACGCTATTCCCTTTGTCTATCGATATGTTACTTGCCCGAGATTCGATCGTCGGTATCCCAATACCTCGTTCAATCTCGTTACCGGCAAGTCACTTTACTCGTACCGTAATGCATGATCCCGTGACCAGACACTTGGTCACTCTGAGCTCATTATGATGATGCATTACCGAGTGGGCCCAGTGATACCTCTCCGTCATACGGAGTGACAAATCCCAGTCTTGATCCATGTCACCCAACAGACACTTTCGGAGATACCCGTAGTCTACCTTTATAGTCACCCAGTTACGTTGTGACGTTTGGCATACCCAAAGCACTCCTACGGTATCCGGGAGTTATACGATCTCATGGTCTAAGGAAAAGATACTTGACATTGGAAAACTCTAGCAAACGAACTATACGATCTTGTGCTATGTTTAGGATTGGGTCTTGTCCATCACATCATTCTCCCAATGATGTGATCTCGTTATCAATGACATCCAGTGTCCATAGTCAAGAAACCATGACTATCTGTTGATCAACGAGCTAGTCAACTAGAGGCTCACTAGGGACATGTCGGTGTCTATTATTCACACATGTATTACGATTTCCGGATAACATAATTATAGCATGAATAAAGACAATTATCATGAACAAGGAAATATAATAATAATGCTTTTATTATTGCCTCTAGGGCATATTTCCAACAGTCTCCCACTTGCACTAGAGTCAATAATCTAGTTACATTGTGATGAATCGAACACCCATAGAATTCTGGTGTTGATCATGTTTTGCTCTAGGGAGAGGTTTAGTCAATGGATCTGCTATATTCAGGTCCGTATGTACTTTACAAATCTCTATGTCTCCATCTTGAACATTTTCACGAATGGAGTTGAAGCGACGCTTGATGTGCCTTGTCTTCTTGTGAAACCTGGGCTCCTTGGCAAGTGCAATAGCTCTAGTGTTGTCACAGAAGAGCTTGATCGGCCCCGACGTATTGGGTATGACTCCTAGGTCGGTGATGAACTCCTTCACCCATATTGCTTCATGTGCTGCCTCCGAGGCTGCCATGTACTCCGCTTCACATGTAGATCCCGCCACGACGCTTTGCTTGCAACTGCACCAGCTTACTGCCCCACCATTCAAAATATACACGTATCCGGTTTGTGACTTAGAGTCATCCAGATCTGTGTCGAAGCTAGCGTCGACGTAACCCTTTACGACGAGCTCTTCGTCACCTCCATAAACGAGAAACATTTCCTTAGTCCTTTTCAGGTACTTCAGGATATTCTTGACCGCTGCCCAGTGTTCCTTGCCGGGATTACTTTGGTACCTTCCTACCAAACTGACGGCAAGGTTAACATCAGGTCTGGTACACAGCATGGCATACATAATAGAACCTATGGCTGAGGCATAGGGGATGACGCTCATCTCTTCTATATCTTCTGCCGTGATCGGACATTGAGCTGAGCTCAATTTCACACCTTGTAACACAGGCAAGAACCCCTTCTTGGATTGATCCATATTGAACTTCTTCAATATCTTATCAAGGTATGTGCTTTGTGAAAGACCTATGAGGTGTCTTGATCTATCTCTATAGATTTTGATGCCTAATATATAAGCACCTTCTCCAAGGTCCTTCATTGAAAAACTTTTATTCAAGTAGGCCTTGATGCTGTCCAAGAGTTCTATATCATTTCCCATCAAAAGTATGTCATCTACATATAATATGAGAAATGCTACAGAGCTCCCACTCACTTTCTTGTAAACGCAGGCTTCTCCATAAGTCTGTGTAAACCCAAACGCTTTGATCATCTCATCAAAGCGAATGTTCCAACTCCGAGATGCTTGCACCAGCCCATAAATCGAGCGTTGGAGCTTGCACACTTTGTCAGCATTCTTAGGATCGAAAAAACCTTCCGGCTGTATCACATACAATTCTTCCTTAAGGAAACCATTAAGGAATGCCGTTTTGACATCCATTTGCCATATTTCATAATCATAGAATGCGGCAATTGCTAACATGATTCGGACGGACTTCAGCTTCGCTACCGGTGAGAAAGTCTCATCATAGTCAACCCCTTGAACTTGTCGATAACCCTTAGCGACAAGCCGAGCTTTATAGATGGTCACATTACCATCCACGTCTGTCTTCTTCTTAAAGATCCATTTATTTTCTATGGCTCGCCGCTCAACGGGCAAGTCAGTCAAAGTCCATACTTTGTTTTCATACATGGATCCTATCTCGGATTTCATGGCTTCCAGCCATTTGTCGGAATCCGGGCCCGCCATCGCTTCTTCATAGTTCGAAGGTTCACCGTTGTCTAACAGCATGATTTCCAAGACAGGGTTGCCGTACCACTCTGGTGCAGAACGTGTCCTTGTGGACCTTCGAATTTCAGTAGGGGCTTGATCAGAAGTATCTTGATCATTGTCATTAACTTCCTCTCTAGTCGGTGCAGGCACCTCAGGAACATTTTCTTGAGTTGCGCCATTTTCCGGTTCAAGAGGTAATACTTCATCAAGCTCTACTTTCCTCCCACTTACTTCTTTCGAGAGAAACTCTTTCTCCAGAAAGGACCCATTCTTGGCAACAAAGATCTTGCCTTCGGATCCGAGGTAGAAGGTGTACCCAATAGTTTCTTTTGGGTATCCTATGAAGACGCATTTTTCCGACTTGGGTTCGAGCTTTTTAGGTTGAAGTTTCTTGACATAAGCATCGCATCCCCAAACTTTTAGAAACGACAGCTTAGGTTTCTTCCCAAACCACAATTCATACGGTGTCGTCTCAACGGATTTCGACGGAGCCCTATTTAAAGTGAATGCGGCAGTCTCTAAAGCATAGCCCCAAAAAGAAAGCGGTAAATCAGTAAGAGACATCATAGATCGCACCATATCTAACAGAGTGCGATTACGACGTTCGGACACACCATTACGCTGAGGTGTTCCAGGCGGCGTGAGTTGTGAAACTATTCCACAATTTTCTTAAGTGTGCCCCAAACTCGTGACTCAAGTATTCTCCTCCACGATCTGATCGTAGAAACTTGATTTTCCTGTCACGTTGATTTTCAACCTCACTCTGAAATTCCTTGAACTTTTCAAAGGTTTCAGACTTGTGTTTCATTAAGTAGATATACCCATACCTACTTAAATCATCAGTGAGGGTGAGAACATAACGATAGCCACCGCGAGCCTCAACACTCATTGGACCGCACACATCAGTATGTATGATTTCCAATAAGTCGGTTGCTCGCTCCATTGTTCCTGAGAACGGAGTCTTGGTCATTTTACCCATAAGGCATGGTTCGCATGTGTCAAATGATTCATAATCAAGAGACTCTAAAAGTCCATCAGCATGGAGCTTCTTCATGCGTTTGACACCTATGTGACCAAGGCGACAGTGCCACAGGTATGTGGGACTATCATTATCAACCTTACTTCTTTTGGTACTCACATTATGAACATGTGTAGCATCATGTTCGAGATTCATAAAGAATAAACCATTCACCATAGGAGCATGACCATAAAACATATCTCTCATAAAAATGGAACAACCATTATTCTCAGATTTAAAAGAGTAGCCATCTCGAATTAAACGAGATCCTGATACAATGTTCATGCTCAAAGCTGGCACTAAATAACAATTATTAAGGTTTAAAACTAATCCCGAAGGGAGATGCAGAGGTAGCGTGCCGACTGCGATCACATTGACCTTGGAACCATTCCCGACGCGCATCGTCACCTCGTCCTTTGCCAGTTTCCGCTTATTCCGCAGCCCCTGCTTTGAGTTACAAATGTGAGCAACTGCACCGGTATCAAATACCCAGGAGCTACTACGGGCACTAGTAAGGTACACATCAATTACATGTATATCACATATACCTTTTGTTTTGCCGGCCTTCTTATCCGCTAAGTACTTAGGGCAGTTCCGCTTCCAGTGACCGCTTCCCTTGCAATAAAAGCACTCAGTCTCGGGCTTGGGTCCATTCTTTGGCTTCTTCCCGGCAGCTTGCTTGCCGGGCGCGGCAACCTCCTTGCCGTCCTTCTTGAAGTTCTTTTTACCCTTGCCTTTCTTGAACTTAGTGGTTTTATTGACCATCAACACTTGATGTTCCTTCCTGACTTCTACCTCTGCTGATTTCAGCATAGCAAATACTTCAGGAATGGTCTTTTCCATCCCCTGCATATTGAAGTTCATCACAAAGCTCTTGTAGCTTGATGGAAGCGACTGGAGGATTCTGTCAATGACCGCATCATCCGGGAGATTAACTCCCAGCTGAGTCAAGCGGTTATGCAACCCAGACATAGTGAGTATGTGCTCACTGACAGAACTGTTTTCCTCCATCTTACAGCTGAAGAATTTGTCGGAGACTTCATATCTCTCGACCCGGGCATGAGCTTGGAAAACCATTTTCAGCTCTTCGAACATCTCATATGCTCCATGTCTCTCAAAACGCTTTTGGAGCCCCGGCTCTAGGCTGTAAAGCATGCCGCACTGAACGAGGGAGTAGTCATCGAAACGTGCCTGCCAAGCGTTCATAACATCTTGTTCTGCAGGGAGAACGGGTGCGTCACCAAGCGGTGCTTGTAGGACATAATCTTTCTTGGCAGCTATGAGGATGATCCTCAGGTTCCGGACCCAGTCCGTATAGTTGCTGCCATCGTCTTTCAGCTTGGTTTTCTCTAGGAACGCGTTGAAGTTGAGGACTACGTTGGCCATTTAATCTACAAGACATATTGTCAAATATTTAGACTAAGTTCATGATAATTAAGTTCAACTAATCAAATTATTAATGAACTCCCACTTAGATTAGACATCCCTCTAGTCATCTAAGTATTACATGATCCGAGTTAAACTAGACCGTGTCCGATCATCACGTGAGACGGACTAGTCAACATCGGTGAACATCTTCATGTTGATCGTATCTTCTATACGACTCATGCTCGACCTTTCGGTCTTCCGTGTTCCGAGGCCAAGTCTGTACATGCTAGGCTCGTCAAGTCAACCTAAGTGTTTGCATGTGTAAATCTGTCTTACACCCGTTGTATGTGAACGTCTGAATAAAACACCCGATCATCACGTGGTGTTTTGAAACAGCGAACTGTCGCAACGGTGCACAGTTAGGGGAAACACTTCTTGAAATTAGTATGAGGGATCACCTTATTTACTACCGTCGTTCTAAGTAAACAAGATGCAAAACATGATAAACATCACATGCAATCAAATAATAAACGTGACATGATATGGCCAATATCACATAGCTCCTTTGATCTCCATCTTGGGGCTCCATGATCATCTTGTCACCGGCTTGACACCATGATCTCCATCATCATGATCTCCATCATCGTGTCTCCATGAAGTTGCTCGCCAACTATTACTTCTACTACTATGGCTAACGCGTTTAGCAATAAAGTAAAGTAATTTACATGGCGTTTCTTGATGACACGCAGGTCATATAAAAGAATAAAGACAACTCCTATGGCTCCTGCCGGTTGTCATACTCATCGACATGCAAGTCGTGAATCCTATTACAATAGAATGAACATCTCATACATCACATATAGATCATTCATCATTCATCACAACTTTGGCCATATCATATCACAAACCACTTGCTGCAAAAACAAGTTAGACGTCCTCTAATTGTTGTTGCAAGTTTTACGTGGCTGAATTAGGGTTCTAGCAAGAACGTTTTCTTACCTACGTTAAAGCCACAACGTGATTTGTCAACTTCTATTTACCCTTCATAAGGACCCTGTTCATCGATTCCGCTCCAACTAAAGTAGGAGAGACAGACACCCGCCAGCCACCTTATGCAACTAGTGCATGTTAGTCGGTGGAACCGGTCTCACGTAAGCGTACGTGTAAGGTTGGTCTGGGCCGCTTCATCCCACAATACCGCTGAAGCAAGAAAGGACTAGTAACGGCAAGAAAGTTGACAAATCTACGCCCACAACAAATTGTGTTCTACTCGCGCAAGAAGGACTACGCATAGACCTAGCTCATGATGCCACTGTTGGGGAACGTTGCAGAAAACAAAAATTTTCCTACTCGTTTCACCAAGATCATCTAGGAGTTCATCTAGCAACGAGTGATTAGATGCATCTACATACCTTTGTAGATCGCGCACGGAAGCGTTCAAAAGAACGGTGATGATGTAGTCGTACTCGACGTGATCCAAATCACCGATGACCAGCGCCGAACGGACGGCACCTCCGCGTTCAACACACGTACGGGACGGGACAGGTGGCCCCACCCGGTGGACCCCCGGGACCCTTCCGGTGGTCCCGGTACAATACCGATAACCCCGAAACTTGTCCCGATGCCCGAAATAGCACTTCCTATATATAATTCTTTACCTCCAGACCATTCCGGAACTCCTCGTGACGTCCGGGATCTCATCCGGGACTCTGAACAACATTCGGGTTTCTGCATATACATATCTTCATAACCCTAGCGTCACCGAACCTTAAGTGTGTAGACCCTACGGGTTCGGGAGACAAGCAGACATGACCGAGACGACTCTCCGGTCAATAACCAACAGCGGGATCTGGATACCCATGTTGGCTCCCACATGCTCCACGATGATCTCATCGGATGAACCACGATGTCGAGGATTTAATCAATCCCGTACGCTATTCCCTTTGTCTATCGATATGTTACTTGCCCGAGATTCGATCGTCGGTATCCCAATACCTCGTTCAATCTCGTTACCAGCAAGTCACTTTACTCGTACCGTAATGCATGATCCCGTGACCAGACACTTGGTCACTCTGAGCTCATTATGATGATGCATTACCGAGTGGGCCCAGTGATACCTCTCCGTCATACGGAGTGACAAATCCCAGTCTTGATCCATGTCACCCAACAGACACTTTCGGAGATACCCGTAGTCTACCTTTATAGTCACCCAGTTACGTTCTGACGTTTGGCATACCCAAAGCACTCCTACGGTATCCGGGAGTTACACGATCTCATGGTCTAAGGAAAAGATACTTGACATTGGAAAACTCTAGCAAACGAACTATACGATCTTGTGCTATGTTTAGGATTGGGTCTTGTCCATCACATCATTCTCCCAATGATGTGATCTCGTTATCAATGACATCCAGTGCCCATAGTCAGGAAACCATGACTATCTGTTGATCAACGAGCTAGTCAACTAGAGGCTCACTAGGGACATGTCGGTGTCTATTATTCACACATGTATTACGATTTCCGGATAACACAATTATAGCATGAATAAAGACAATTATCATGAACAAGGAAATATAATAATAATGCTTTTATTATTGCCTCTAGGGCATATTTCCAACAGGATGGAACCTGGATAGGCGATAAACCTGGACTAGAGACTTAAGTGTTTAGGTAGGCCGTGGCCGACACCCTCGCTGGGCTTCCGCTTGAAGGTTGCCGAGTACATGTCGTGCAAACGGCGGTAAGTGGTGAAAGCGTTTATGAAGAAGTATACCCCTGCAGGGTTAACATCATCTATTTGAATAGCCGCGTCCGCGGTAAAGGACTACTTGGTTGCCTATATAGTTCATAGACAAGTTAATAGATACTACTAAAAGACTCAAGATAAGTGTGAGTACTGAGGATGGCCCTCTCGTAGGATGACGAGGGAGGATCCCCGGTGGAGTATTGTGTTGGTGAGTAGTGGACTCGTGTGCGAAAACTATTTTACTAGTGGAGTTCCGTAGGATAGCTTAGCCAAGAGTCAAAGCTGGCTTGCTGCAATAACCCCACCACCTTCTTGAGAATGAGCATGTATATTAGGTTCTGATGTAAGACTTGCTGAGTACCTTGTACTCATGTTTGCTTATTTATTGTTTTCAGACGACAACACCGCCCCCTCCGATGGGTTTTATGTAGACCTTGATGTCGACGAGTGACTAGCCACCCAGGTGGTGATCCTGGCCATGGAGGGCCCTATGTAGATAGACAGGCTTCGAGAAGCCTTCTTTCTTTCTAGTGTCTGTACTCAGACTAGTTGTCGCTTGTGCTTGTATGATTGTATGACTTGAGTGTCGGGTCATGTGACCCCTATCTGTATGAACATGTTATGTATGGCTCTCTGGAGCCTTTAAATAAAGTACTTGAGTTGTAGAGTCTTGTTGTGATGCCATGTTGTATGTACTCATATCGGGCATATTGTGTGTATGATTGAAATGCTTGGTATGTGTGGGATCCGACAATCTAGTTGTTTATCCTTGGCAGCCTTTCTTATGGGGAAATGTAGTCGAGTGTTCCTCGAGCCATAGTAGTCCGCTACAGCCCGGTTCACCGGAGTCCTGCTAGCCCAGCACTAATGTTCAGGACACTTGACTGACCGGCATGTGTTTCACTTCGTTCCTATGTCTGTCCCTTCGGGGAAATGTCACGCGGTGATGTCCGGAGTCCTGCCTAGCCTGCTACAGCCCGGGTTCCCCGGAGTCCTGTTAGCCCAGTGCTACAGCCTAGGATCACTCGCTGATGACCGACATGCTCGATGTGATTCATGTATGCCCGTCTCCATAGGTCTGTGCCGCTTTGGGTTCACGACTAGCCATGTCGGCCCGGGTTCTCTATCATATGGATGCTAGCGACACTATCATATACGTGAGCCAAAAGGCGCAAACGGTCCCGGGCCATGGTAAGGCGACACCCGTGGGATACCGTGCGTGAGGCCGCAAAGTGATATGAGGTGTTACCGGCTAGATCGATGTGGCTTGGAATCGGGGTCCTAACAGCGTTGGCATCAGAGCCGGACTGCCTATAGGTTCGTTGAGCCAAACTGGTCGATGTCGAGTCTAGAAATGCTTTAGTTATATGTAGGGGAATTGATTGTGGGAGGGAATGTAAGGCTCTTTTACTCCTTTACCCTATGCCCTCCGATCTGAGTCATTCTCTTCTCATTCAACGTGGGTTAAGGACTAGGCTCTCTTCTTCTATCAGGTTCACGTGTTACTAATCCGTAGTAGCTTATAGGATTGTTGTTACCAGCCCCAGTTCAGTTTCTACTATTTCTAGTAGGTTGCTAGTTGAATCAGAACCTTGATATGATGTTGTTGAGTGGTATTGCAAATTTTTGTGGATGTCTCAAATCTTTTCTGAGCATTTACAGCGGTTATGCTGTCCAATTTTCCCTAGAAATTCTAATGTCTTTGCATTGTGGTTGTGCTTTCAGATGGCCAACCGTGCTCAAAACCAAGTGGTTCGCTTGACCCGGTGCCTCGACGTGCCCGGTCATACTGCTATGTTAGTCCAGGTAATGATCGAGACGGGTTACCGTTGGTATCCCGAATACACTGTCGAAGAGCAGTTCCGAGACTTTAATCAAAGCCAATATTTCTGCACCGTCAGGATATTTCCTTCTTATCCTGGATCTACCGAGCCCCTTCACTGTTCCTATAGACTCGGGGTTACTGTTGAGATGGCTGTGCAGGATGCTGCCTATTCCATGATGACCATCATGCGAGTCCGGACTGGCCTGCTTCGGAACACCGACTTCCGTTACATGCCAGCTTCACTTCCGGGAGCGCAAGGGTATCTTTAGGCTATCTATGCTGACTCCACTCAGGAGGACTCATTAACTCATACCACTGCCGAGATGCTCAAAGATAAGGACCGAGAGAATCGGGCCTTGAGGTTGGAGCTTTTCAATACCCGTGCTGATCATTGGGCCACATTGACTCGGTTTGCACCTGCGGTGCAAGATGGATGTATGGATACAAGGGATCTGTATCCTGTGAGATCTACTCTGCCAGACATGGTGGATTGGCGTGATGTGGGAGGCATCACCCCACCCCGTGGCCTCCGCAGGCCACCGTTTGTTGGTCCAAGACCTCATCCTAGCCCCTATGGTCCACAAGCTCCTCAGGACCGTCTGTTCCCGGATGATCACGTTGAACTTCCAGGCTATGGAGGTGACTTCTATGAGGACTACTACGGAGCTGCCTGAGTTAGTAGTAGTACCACTAGTATTGTAATAGTTGTATCTTCACTATCCTGCGTGACTTGTGGAATATGACTTTGTGTGTAATCAATTCCGGAGGTGTAGACAAATAATGTATAGGAGCTTGGAATGCCTCCGATGAGATGTAATGTCTTTCATCATAGTTGTACTGTAGCCTGGGCTTGTACTAAACTATGTATGATGTGTATGACCGTTGGTATATATATGGCAGTTTTATATTACCATGACATACGAATGAACATCTCTACATTCCGTGTTATCCATTACATTCTGCACTTCCTTGCTAAGTTTGAGCCATCCTTATCTAAACCGTTGTCTTGTTTTTTCCCTAGGATGGACAACACCCGCAGCAACCCTGCTGCCCCGGAGAAGGGGGAAGCCAGTGAAGCTAGGGGTGAAAATCTGCTGGCCGAAGTAATGCTGGAGGCGGAAAGAAACAAGCGTGAGACTAACCGCCTGCTGGAGCGGATTGAGCAGAACACTGCACGCCATCAGCGAAATGACTTGGTGCCAATCAATGACTTTATCAAGCTGTACCCACCAAGGTTTAACCATTCCGTCGAGCCCCTCGACGCGGATGACTGGCTTTGCAGCATCACCCACAAGCTACGTTCTGCCTACGTAGCCGAAGCCGACAAGGTTACTTACGCTGCCTACCATCTTGAAGGCCCTGCTAGCCTCTGGTGGGAAAACTTTGAAGCTATGCGTCCGGCCGGCCAAATCACTACTTGGGCTGAATTCAGTGAAGCTTTCCGTGAGCATCACATTCCGGAAGGTTTCATGGATCGCAAGAGGGAGGAGTTCTGCAATTTCACCCAAGGAAGACTGACTGTGGATGCATATAGTCGTGAATTTGGGAATCTGGCACATTATGCTCCCGAAGAGGTATCTACTGACGCTAAGAAGCAGGCAAGGTTCCGCAAGGGACTTAGCCCTGAGCTTCGTCGCGATCTTCGTTTGCACAAGTGCACCTCCTTCCAGAAGTTGGTCAATAAAGCCATCAGTGCTAAGACAGGCCAGACTGATTATGACGCTTCACGCAAGCACTCACGTGATTTTGGTTCTTATCCGGCTCTGGAGCTCAGAAGCGCCGGGTGTGGATCCCAAGCACGGCACTGCCACCCAGGTTCATCCCGAGGCCATCCTTTGAGGTGCCTCGTCCCAACCAGCAGTTTGCACCGCCCAAGCCCTATGGTGGCCCCGCTGCTACTGCTGCTCCATGCCCCAATGTGGTGACATGCTTCAAGTGTGGAGAGCCGTGTCACTATAGCCGAGAGTGTCCCCAAAACAACAACCCCAATCAAACTGGAAAGTCCGTTAGCCGTGGTAAGCCCGCGGGAAAGACATTCTACGCCAAGCCGGCCACCACTGCCCGTGGCCATGTCAACTATGTTTCAGCCGAGGAGGCTCACGAGGATCCTAACGTCGTCCTTGGTATGCTCCTTGTTAACTGCCATCCGGCATTTGTTCTTTTTGATACTGTAGCATCTCATTCATTCATATCCGTGAACTATGCTCGATTGCATAACACGACATTCTGTGACATGCCCACTTCCATGGTAATTCAAACTCCGGGTTCCAAATGGCAAACCTCTAGAGTAAGCCATGGGAATGAAATTCTTGTCGATAGACTTGTCTTCCTTGCGTCCTTAATAGCTCTTGTCGGTGTCAAAACCGGCGGATCTCGGGTAGGGGTCCCGAACTGTGCGTCTAGGCCGGATGGTAACAGGAGGCAGGGAACACTTTGTTTTACCCTGGTTCGGGCCCTCTCGATGGAGGTAATACCCTACTCCTGCTTGATTAATATTGATGATATGGGTAGTACAAGAGTAGATCTACCATGAGATCAAGGAGGCTAAACCCTAGAAGCTAGCCTATGGTATGATTGTTGTGTATGGAGTTGATTGCCTACGGACTACAACCCTCCGGTTTATATAGACACCGGATAGGGTTAGGGTTACATAAAGTCGGTTACAATGGTAGGAGATCTTGAATATCCGCATCGCCAAGCTTGCCTTCTACGCCAAGGAAAGTCCCATCCGGACACGGGACGAAGTCTTCAATCTTGTATCTTCATAGTCCAGGAGTCCGGCTGAAGGTATAGTACGGCTATCCGAACACCCCCTAATCCAGGACTCCCTCAGTAGCCCCCGAACCAGGCTTCAATGACGATGAGTCCGGCGCGCAGATTGTTCAGCATTGCAAGGCGGGTTCTTCTCCAAATCTTGTGTACCTGTAGTAATAATGTCCGATTTTGTAGTGCTCCTCGGCTTCTACGCCCAATAATGGCCGTCCTCCACGTGTTCAAACGAATGCGAAAAGCCGGGGTGTTTTTACATCCACACCCCTAGCCGTATAAACGAGCCGCCTATTTAACGGGATGGGGATTTAGGTCCAAACCACATCTTCTCCTTTCCGCGAGTTATCATCAGAGCGCTTCCAGCAAAGGTCCATTCCAATATGACCAGCCGTCGCAACTCCTCCCCTCGCCCCTCCGGTCCCAAACCCGGGGACTGGGAGAGTTGCACCATCCCCCATAGCAAGTTAGCATCACTTCAGGCCAAGGGATTTCTCCCTCCGGCATACATGGTCCCGGTCTGAGCCGGTCTCGCCACCTATAATGGCGGAAAACAAGCGGAGAGCACCCCCAATCCTTCTAAAGGAGAGCAGGTGTGCCTCGTCCCCTATCTAATAAGGGGACTGGGATTTCCAATTCATCCATTTCTCCACGGGCTTCTGGGGTTCTACGACCTCTAGCTGCACAATCTCACGCCCGCCTCCGTATTGCATATTGCGGGTTTCGTCGCCCTTTGCGAGCTATTTTTAGGCATAGAGGCTCATTTTGTGCTGTGGAAGAGGTTATTCTGCCTGGTGCCCCGTTCTTAAAAGGGGTCTATATACCAAGTGGGTGGAGCCAAAGTATGGCGCATCGCCGGGACCGGATACCTATCCGGAACCCCAAAGAAGGCGTCTGAGGACTGGCCTTCGGAATGGTTTTATATAGTGACGTCCCGCTACCGGACCCTATCTGGGTCGGTATCCCTGAGTTCAACAGTGCTCCATTGAAGAAACGCTTGAGCTGGCGTCCACGGAGCTCTCAGAGAGAAAGCGACAGAGACGTCCTTTACCTGATGGGCCGGATAAGACTGTTGGCTCATTCCGGACTAACCATGATCGGAGTCATGGCCGCATGCATTATGCGGGGGGTGCAGCCGCTTCAATATAGAGGCCACCCCATGTGGGATTTCAACGGGGAGGATGACGCCACATGTTACGGTCGTAAGGGGCTGGCCTCAGCTGCCGCCCTAGTAAAGAGCTTATCCTCTTTGTACAAGGGAGAAAAGGAGGAATTCCTCCGCGTCAATCCGCAGGCCGGATTTACTATGTGCGATCCTCCAAGTTGGGTAAGTGAATAATTGCGCTTGCCCGTTTGTTTTGTACTCCCGCAGTTAGATATGTAGTCTAACGACTTCAATGCAGGAACTGCGGCAAGTGGTAAAGGATATAAACAGTCGCCCTCCACAGCCCAAGGACCCAGAACGGTCCCTCGATCCGGACTCCGAAGAGGATCCAGACATATCGGTGGAGCTTATCGATGGGGTGTTCCATCAGCTAAGCAAGGACAATACCTTGGTAGCCATCACGGCTGATTACCCAGGGTTAATCCCGGACTCCCAGGTGACAGAAATCGGAATCTCATTCCCTTGAGAAAGATTCCATTCTCACGTATTCTGGTGTTTCTGACGACAACCGTGTTTTGCAGGGGAGATTTCCGAGGCAGGAGGCCGAACCTGCGGCGGCTAGCCAACGAGGGGCCGCAGGGCCCCGTGGGGCAAAAAGGAATGTAGTCCGGACTGAGATGCCGACGCAAAGGTATAGCGCGCCCTCTGTTTCCCTGGTGTTATCCTGTCAGGGCATATTAACATTCGTGCTATCTTCAGAACGAAGAGACCTCGCCGGACTACATCCGGAGAGGTTGCCAATCGCGCCTCGACCAGCCAGGCTCCAACGTCTGGCCAGGAAGCGGAGGCGAGCACAAGGCGCGCACCAGACGCTCCTCCGACGGAGGATGCGGATAGGCTGTCTGCCACAAATTCTAAAGTGGAGAGTGCCATGAACCACAGGCGTCGCCGGACTGTTCTACGCGACGCTTGTTTCTCCCAAGAGGCTTTAGATGCCTTTAATTCGGGAGATGTGTACCTCCGTGCCGCTCAAAATGGTTTAGCCAGAGCCACGGAGCAGTATGTAAAAGACATACGGGTAAGAAAATTTTGGTCAAATATATATATACCAGTAGCCCCCGAGACTTGAAACAGTTAGAACAACTGATTTAAGGATCATTTGATATGCAGCTTCTTACGGAGAAGAATACCGTACTGTCCTAGGAGCTGGAAAAGTGCAAGGCCCAACTAGAGGCCCCACTAGCCGCAGCAGGGGAGCCCAAAGAGACCCCCTCAGGTAAGATACACTTCGAAAGATTAGTATTGTGCAGTGTGGATGCAAATCTGACAAATCATATTGCAGATGGCGCCAGACTAGATCCGGACAAGCAACAACTCTTACGCCGGCTAAAGGCCGGTGAGAGTATGTTGACAAAGGTGAGGCGAGAGAAGAATGATCTTCAGGATGCCAACACCAAGCTGGACGTCGAACTTAAAGATGTTCGTGGCCAGCTGTCGGACTCCACGAAGGAGAATCAGCGGCTTCGACGCGGCATTTTTAGTAAGTGCTTGAACGAACTTTGAAAAAAAGAGTTCGGCGAGGAAGTTGACTAACAGAGTAATGTCTGTAGGTATGCTCACAGGTCGTCCTGCAGAGGAGATGCCCAGTTCTACGGGTGACCTTCTTCCCGAACTCATGCAACTGCATGAGCGAATTTGGCAGGCAATGCGAGGCGTTGCCCAAGCCTTATGGCCTGCCCACTCCATGCCCGAGGGCCTTGGAGAGCTTGCGGAGAAGCTGAAGGGAGCTCGGCGGCGCTTCCGGTTGTGGAAGATATCGGCCTACCGACAAGGCACTAGGGAGGCCTGGGCCATGGTGAAGACCCGTTTTACGAAGTCTGACCGAAACCACATGGCCGAGGTCGGACCAGTGGGGCCTGACGGGAAAGAGATCCCTGTAAGCTTAGTATATGGCCAAGTAGAGTTAGCCGCGAAGTATTCCCAGCAGGACTGTAAATTGGACAGCCTGTTAGATGGTATAGAAGAGGAATACAATCAGTCAGAATGACTATGTAATTTTGAATTGACATGTGTAATGCCTTCTAGCCGGATTGTAGATCGTTTGTCATTGTCGACCTTTTCGCTTCAACCTCGGGACCTGACGGTCCGGAGTGTGTCCGAATACCATAGCGGTTATATAAGAACCGTGGTATGCGTGGAGACCAGGCGTAGGGGTCATTAGTGCTTTATCAGACAAGTGCCCAACTAGTTATGTTATATTACATGGTTAGTAAGAAACATCTTCCAGAGAGAATAGTTCCGTTAGGGGTTCCTTTCGCTAGGAGGCATGCCCTAAAGTGCATGTCCGGACTGCGTAAAAAGACGTAGAAAAAAAAGCATCTGGGGGCGCATAAAATGAGTAAAAAGATCATCTTTTATCTCACCGACTTAATATTCCCTTAAGAACGCTAGCTTTCAGCTTCACCCAGTCTGAGGTACACATCCGGCTGACCCGGCAGTAACAATCACAGAGGTGCTCCCTTTACCGCCTAGCCGAACAATCGGGAACGTAGGGGTAAGCACAGGAGCCAGGCAACCCAGCTTGGCCAAAACTTAAGTCATATCGATGCATATAATGGTGAAGAAAAAGGTACATGCGGAAGTTTGACGCATGTGTTGGGCGTGAAGCTCGTATAAATAAGCTTCTGTTAAAGAAGCCCCCAGGTTTAATGAGCGCGAGTGGCGCGTCACTAGCTGAGCCTTTAACGGCTATAAAAGAAAAGAGGGGAAGGAGAGAAATTAAGACAAAAAAATGCAAAAAATGGACAAAGGAAGGAGAAGAACACAGAGTCCAGCGCTAGGCATAGAATCTTCAGAGACGGGTGGCGTTCCACGGGTTCGGCTCGAGTCGGTTATCCGACGCATCTCGCAGGCGGTACGCCGCGCCAGTCAGGACTTGGTCGATTATGAATGGACCTTCCCACTTGGGCTTGAGTTTGTCCTTTTTCTTATCCGGCAGGCGTAGAACTAGTTCGCCAACATTGTAATTTTTGGCCCGTACTTCTCTGCTTTGATATCTTCGGGCCTGCTGTTGATAAAATGCGGTACGGGCTTTTGCCACGTCACGCTCCTCCTCCAGGGCGTCCAAGTTGTCCTGCCGATCGAGCTCGACTTCTCTTTCTTCGTACATGCGCACTCTAGGTGAGTCATGAATTATCTCGCAGGGCAGAACTGCCTCTGCGCCGTACACCATAAAAAATGGTGTGTATCCGGTGGTGCGATTTGGCGTGGTCCGCAGCCCCCATAGCACGGAGTCGAGCTCCTCTACCCAGTGCGTGTTAGATTCCTTGAGGGACCGCACCAGTCTGGGTTTAATGCCGCTCATGATAAGACCATTTGCACGTTCGACCTAGCCGTTGGTTTGTGGGTGATAGACGGAAGCATAATCGAGCTTGATGCCCATGTTTTTGAACCAGAGTTTTACCTCGTCGGCGGTAAAGTTTGTACTGTTATCGGTTATGATGCTGTGGGGGACGCCATAACGGTGTACAACCCCGGATATGAAGTCTATCACAGGTCCGGATTCGGCCGTTTTAACAGGCTTGGCTTCTGTCCATTTGGTGAATTTATCCACCATGACCAGTAAGTATTTTTTCCTATCGGTCCCACCTTTAAGGGGTCCGACCATGTCAAGCCCCCAGACCGCAAAAGGCCAGGTGATGGGTATAGTTTGGAGTGTGGTGGGTGGCATATGGCTTTGGCTAGCAAAACGTTGGCAACCAGTGCATCGTTGGACTAGGTCCTGAGCGTCTGCCCGGGCCGTCGGCCAATAAAAGCCTGTACGGAAAGCCTTGCTAACAAGGGACCGAGCAGTGGCGTGGTGACCACCGAGTCCGGCATGTATTTCAGCCAGAAGGTTCCGCCCTTCCTCTTCGGAGATGCACCTTTGAAGGACTCCGGTGGTGCTTTTCTTATAAAGCTCTCCCTCATGGACTCTATAGGCTTTAGATCGCCGCACTATGCAGCGGGCCTCATTTTGGTCCTCCGGGAGTTCCTGCCTAGTAAGGTAGGCTAGGAATGGTTCTGTCCACGGGGCAATGATCGCCATTATTACGTGGGCTGAATGTGTAATTTCATTGGCAGGGCCTCCAATTGTGTCAGATTGTTCGGCGTCGAGTGGTGCGGCTGGGTCCGGGCTGTTATTTGCGGGTTCCCCCTCCCATGCTACGGATGGCTTGAACAATCTTTCCAAGAAGATGTTGGGGGGACTGCATCGCGTTTTGCTCCGATGCGTGCCAGGACGTCCGCTGCTTGATTGTTTTCTCGGGCTATATGGTGAAACTCCAGCCCTTCAAACCAAGTTGAAATTTTTAGGACGACGTTGCGGTAAGCTGCCATTTTTGGGTCGTTGGCGTCGAAGTCTCCATTTATTTGGGATATCGCGAGGTTTGAATCCCCGCGTACCTCTAGGCGTTGGATACCCATGGATACTGCTATCCGGAGACCATGTAGGAGGGCCTCATATTCGGCTGCATTGTTGGAATCCGTGTACATGATCTGGAGCACATATTGGACTGTGTCTCCTGTGGGGGACGTCAGGACGATGCCAGCCCCCAGTCCGGCCAACATTTTGGAGCCGTCGAAATGCATAATCCAGTTTGAATATGTGCCGTACTCTTTAGGGAGCTCGGCCTCCGTCCATTCTGCGACGAAGTCGGCCAAAACTTGCGATTTAATAGCTCGCCGTGGCTTATAGGTTATATCGAACGGGAGAAGCTCGATGGCCCATTTTGCAATCCGGCCCGTTGCGTCGCGGTTGTTGATGCACACGTTGAGTGGTACTTCCGAGGCTACTAATATGGAACACTCTTGAAAGTAGTGTCGTAGCTTCCGGGATGCCATGAATACCGCGTATGCAATCTTTTGATAATGCAGGTACCGTGATTTGCATGGAGTGAGGACAGTGGATACGTAGTAGACCGGCCTTTGAAGGGGGAATTTGTCTCCGTCCGTTTCCCGCTCGGCAACGAGCACTGCGCTGACAACTTGATGTGTTGCTGCAATGTACAATAACATTGGTTCGCCGGTGTTCGGCGCGGCCAGGACTGGGTTTGTTGCCAATATGGCTTTTATTTCATCAAGTCCGGCCATGGCGGCCTCCGTCCACTCGAAGTGTTCGGTGCGCCGAAGGAGGCGATAGAGGGGTAGTGCCTTTTCTCCCAATCGGGAGATGAAGCAGCTTAAAGCCGCCGCGCATCCGGTTAATTTTTTTATTTGTTTGAGGTCCTTTGGGATATCCAATTGTGACAAAGCTCGGATCTTGGCTGGATTTGCTTCAATTCCTCTACCGGATACAATGAAGCCCAAGAGCTTTCCGGCTGGAACGCCGAAGACGCATTTTTCCGGGTTGAGCTTGATGTCATATTTTCGGAGGTTATCGAATGTAAGCCTCAAGTCGTCTACTAGAGATTCGGCATGTCTTGATTTGACGACCACATCATCCACATATGCCTCCACTATTTTGCCGATCTGATTTGCCAGACATGTCTGGATCATGCACTGATATGTTGCACCGGCGTTTTTCAGCCCGAAGGGCATTGTGTTGAAGCAGAATGGGCCGTATGGTGTGATGAATGCTGTTGCAGCTTGGTCTGATTCTGCCATCTTAATTTGATGGTAACCGGAGTATGCGTCGAGGAAACACAACAAATCGTGTCCTGCGGTGGCATCAATAATTTGATCGATGCAGGGGAGGGGGAACGGATCCTTTGGGCAAGCCTTGTTAAGGTCTTTAAAATCGACATACAGGCGCCAGGATTTGTCCTTCTTTGGTACCATCACCAGGTTTGCTAGCCAGTCCGGATGTTTTATGTCTTTGATGAATCCGGCCTCCAATAGCTTGGGTAGCTCCTCTCCCATAGCCTATCTCTTGGGTTCGGAAAAACGCCGAAGGGCTTGTTTGACAGGTTTGAATCCTTTTAGGATATTTAAGCTGTGTTCGGCCAGCCTGCGTGGGATCCCTGGCATGTCTGAAGGGTGCCAGGCGAAGATGTCCCAGTTCTCTCGTAGGAACTCTCGCAGTGCGGCGTCTGCATCAGGGTTTAGTCGTGCCCCGATTGAAGCTGTTTTATTGGGGTCCATTGGATGGACCTGAAATTTGACTATTTCGTCGGCTAGCTTGAAGGATGTGGATTTGGATCTCTTATCGAGTATCACATCATCCCCGTTAACCGTGGAGCGCAGTGCAGTCAGTTCCTCGGCCGCTAAGGCTTCGGATAGCGCCTCAAGGGCTAATGCGGCCGTCTTGTTTTCGGCGCGGAGTTCTATGTCCGGATTACTAGCTAGAGTGATAATTCCATTCAGCCCGGGCATCTTAAGCTTCATGTACCCGTAATGGGGTATTGCTTGGAAGATTGTGAATGCTTCCCGCCCTAGTAAAGCGTGATATCCGCTCTTAAACGGGGCCACCTGAAACGTGACTTCTTCGGACCTGTAATTATCCGGCGTGCCGAACACCACATCTAGTGTGATTTTTCCTGTGCAGCGCGCTTCCCGACTGGGGATTATTCCTCTAAAGGTTGTGCTGCTTCGCTCGACGCGGTTCTAGTCTATTTCCATTTTTTGAAGGGTTTCCTCACAAATGAGGTTCAGTCTGCTGCCTCCATCCATGAGCACCTTGGTGAGGCGAAAGCCGTCCACTATGGGACTGAGGACCAATGCGGCTGGTGCTCGGGCTGTTCGGAATCTAGGTTCATCACTTGCCTTGAAGGTAATGGCAGTGTCGCTCCATGGATTTATTGTTGCAACTTGATAGACTTCGGCGAGGCTGCGGAGTGTTCTTTTTCGCACATTGTTTGATGCGAAAGTCTCGAAGACTGTGAGAGCGGTACTGGTGTCCTCGGGCTGGCTTTCTGCGGCCTCCAGAATTAAGAGGTCCTTGCCGATTTTGGCCACCTGCCGGAGTATCCAACATGCTCTAAGGCTGTGAGTTGGTGTGGCGTCCTCTGTACTATGAATTCTACAGGGTCCATCAAGCCACCTTTCCAGTATGGTTCCATGCCCTGTAGAGGGTTTCGGTTTTTTGGTGTTTATCCCGGGTGTCCTATGATGATGCACCCTCTTAGTTCGGACAGGATTACTATTCAAGGCCGGATTATCCCAAAACTTTATTTCGGTTTTCCAGGCGCTTTCCATCGCACAGTATTTTTGTACTATGGATGCCAAGTCGGTGAAGCGTGTAATATCACGATGATTTACGGCGTTAAGGATTCCCTCGTCCATGCAATTAGTGCAAAAAATTGAGATTGCGTCTCCCTCACGGCAATCTTTTATCCTGTTCATAACCAGGAGGAATCTGGCCCAGTAATGTTGTATTGTTTCCTTGGGCCTCTGCCTGATTTGGGAGAGATCACTTATGTTCGGTTGGGCGGGTGTCGTTGAATCTGAAACCTCACCCAATTCAAGATTCGGAGGCCGAAGAGTTTCCTAACTCTGAAGTTCGGACTCTTGGATGTTGCCCAACGAATCTAGCCCGTTGCCTGCTAAGCTCAGGTCTTGAGTTACATCCTCCTCTCTGCGGGTATCCGGCTTGGAGGAGTCGGGAATTCGGGCATAGCTATTCCTTAAAATAGATGAAGGGTCGCCGCACTGCGCCTCTACCACGGCGACGTGGTGGGTGACTTGGCGAGAGTTAATTTCTCTTAGATCGGGTTTAAGCCCAACTTGGTCGTAATCCGTAGCGACCCCCAGGGTGGCGATGCGATCCAAGAGCTCGTTTACGGAAGAGAGCTCCATTGGATCTAGCTGCTCGACGAGCTCCGAGATGACGTGTAGGTTGCTTTTGATGACCCAAGAGGTCACCGTCGGTGCAACAGCCGAACAGGCGGTCATGAGGAAACCACCTAGCCGGAGGGTTTGGCCGACAGCCAAGGCTCCCTTAGCAACGACGCCGTCTTTAAATACGGGAGGAGGCATCCTTCCTGATTGTGATGGCATAGAGGAACTCTCAATGAAAGCACCAATGTCGGTGTCAAAACCGGCGGATCTCGGGTAGGGGGTCCCGAACTGTGCGTCTAGGCCGGATGGTAACAGGAGGCAGGGAACACTTTGTTTTACCCAGGTTCGGGCCCTCTCGATGGAGGTAATACCCTACTCCTGCTTGATTAATATTGACGATATGGGTAGTACAAGAGTAGATCTACCACGAGATCAAGGAGGCTAAACCCTAGAAGCTAGCCTATGGTATGATTGTTGTGTATGGAGTTGATTGCCTACGGACTACAACCCTTCGGTTTATATAGACACCGGATAGGGTTAGGGTTACATAAAGTCGGTTACAATGGTAGGAGACCTTGAATATCCACATCGCCAAGCTTGCCTTCCACGCCAAGGAAAGTCCCATCTGGACACGGGACGAAGTCTTCAATATTGTATCTTCATAGTCCAGGAGTCTGGCTGAACGTATAGTACGGCTATCCGAACACCCCCTAATCCAGGACTCCCTCAGCTCTCAAGTCCTCGGACATAAACATCATCTTGGGTATGGACTGGATGTCAGCTTATTATGCTAAAATTGATTGTGCCACTAGAACCGTTCAACTTACTCACTCATCGGGCAAGACAGTCAATGTCTTAACTCGAGTGGCCAAGCGCCAACTTTACTCCCTAAATGCGAACCCCCTTCCAGACCTTGAGGATGTTCCAGTAGTCCGAGACTTTCCGAATGTCTTTCCAGAAGAACTGCCAGGTGTTCCACCTGACAGGGATGTCGAGTTTGTGATAGACCTTGTTCCAGGAACCGTTCCAATTTCTAGAAGACCCTACAAGATGGCACCCTTAGAACTAGCCGAGCTTAAGAACCAACTCGATGAGTCCTTGAAAAAGGGTTTCATCCGTCCTAGTTCCTCTCCTTGGGCTTGCCCCGTACTCTTCGTCAAGAAGAGGGATAGAACGGATCGAATGGTTGTAGATTACCGACCTGTCAACTTGGTCACCATCAAGAACAAGTATCCGCTTCCCAGGATCAACGATCTGTATGATCAGCTTGCTGGATCCTCAGTCTTTTCCAAGATGGATTTGAGGTTAGGCTACCATCAGATCAAAATCAGAAACGGGGACTTTCCCAAAATGGCCTTTGTTACTCATTATGGCCAATACGAGTACACCATTATGTCCTTCGGTTTAACCAATGCCCCAGCTACCTTCTCTCGGTTAATGAACTCGGTCTTCATGGAGTATTTGGATAAATTCGTCGTAGTATACCTCGATGACATACTCATCTACTCCAAGAATGAAGAGGAACATGCCGAACATCTAAGGCTGGTATTGATGAAACTTCAAGAGCATCGTCTTTATGCCAAATTCTCCAAGTGTGAATTCTGGTTGCCAGAAGTGACCTATCTAGGCCATGTAATTTCTAGTAAGGGTATTGCTGTCAATCCCGAGCGAGTTCAAGCCGTCCTTGATTGGACTCCACCTACGACGGTCAAGCAAGTTTGGAGTTTCCTTGGCTTAGCGAGCTATTGCCGCCGCTTCGTCGAGAATTTCTCCAAGGTTGCTAAACCTCTAACTGAACTCCTCAAGAAAGATAAAAAGTTCGAGTGGACTCCATAGTGTGAGTTCAGCTTTCAGGAACTGAAAAGACGCCTGACATCTGCTCCCGTATTGGTACCACTAGATTTCTCCAAGGACTTTATTATCTATTGCGACGCCTCACAACAAGGACTGGGTTGCATACTCATGCAAGATCGTCAGGTAATTGCCTATGCTTCACGGCAATTACACCCACATGAGGAAAATTATCCCACACATGATCTAGAGCTTGCAGCCGTAGTCCATGCACTTAAAACTTGGCGACATTACCTTCTCGGTAATCGTTGCGAGATCTTCACCGATCACCAAAGTTTGAAATATATCTTCACACAACCAGATTTGAATCTCAGGCAAAGACGTTGGGTCGAGTTGATCTCGGATTATGACTTAGGAATAACCTACACCCCGAGCAAAGCCAATGTCATGGCTGATGCACTAAGTCGTAAGTCCTATTGTAACAACCTGATGTTACAACAAAGTCAACCACTTCTCCATGAGGAATTTCATAAGCTTAATCTTCACATTATTCCTCGAGGATTTCTATCCACCTTGGTGGCGAAACCTACCCTTACGGATCAGATCATCAAGGCACATAAGGTAGATCCGGGAATCTCCCGTATTAAGAGAAGCATTAAGAAAGGAGTCGCGAATTGTTTCTCCATTGATGATCAAGGTGTCGTATACTTTGGAAATCGCCTAGTGGTTCCAAAGGCACGAAACCTGAGGCGGCTGATCCTTAAGGAAGATCATGAATCCCCTCTCACCATTCATCCCGGTAGTACTAAAATGTATCAAGACCTACGCCAGAGGTTTTGGTGGACTAGGATGAAGAGAGAAATCGCTCAATACATTGCTAATTGCGACGTTTGTCGTCGTGTTAAAGCAGAGCATCAACGGCCTGCTGGCACCCTTCAACCTTTGGCTATTCCCGAGTGGAAATGGGATAAAATTAGTATGGATTTCATCACTGGGTTTCCCAGGACCAAGAGAGGGAATAATGCCATCTTCGTCGTGATCGACCGTCTTTCCCAAGGTAGCCCATTTCCTACCTGTTCGTGAGAGTATCACCGCTAGCCAGCTAGCTGACTTGTACATCTCCTGAATAGTGTCTCTTCATGGTGTTCCATTGGAAATCAACTCAGACCGTGGGAGTCTCTTCACCTCTCGATTTTGGGAAAGTTTCCAAAATGCTATGGGAACTCATCTCTCTTTTAGCACCGCCTTCCATCCTCAATCAAGTGGTCAAGTAGAGCGAGTCAATCAAATTCTGGAAGATATGCTCCGAGCTTCTGTCATCTCGTTCGGAATGGGTTGGGAGAAATGCCTTCCATTCGCGGAGTTTGCTTATAACAATAGTTATCAAACTAGCTTGGGCAAGGCTTCTTTCGAAGTTCTCTATGGACGAAAATGTCGAACACCTCTTAACTGGTCAGAAACCGGGGAAAGACAACTCTTTGGCCCGGATATGATTCAGGAAGCAGAAGAGAAGGTTCGCGAGTTCGTGAGAAATTGAAAACAGCCCAATCTCGTAAAAAGAGTCAATATGATCGTAAACATAAGCCTATGACTTATGAAGTCGGCGAGAAGGCCTACCTTCGGGTTACTCCGTTAAAGGGAACCCATCGTTTCGGTATCAAAGGCAAATTGGCTCCTCGTTACATTGGACCCTTTCGCATTCTTGCCAAACGAGGAGAAGTTGCCTACCAATTGGAACTACATTCGCATCTTTCTAGAGTTCACGATGTCTTCCACATTTCTCAACTCAGGCGTTGCTTCGCGGATCCTATCCGTGGAGTGGACCACGAAACGCTTGATCTACAAGATAACCTCTCATATCGGGAATATCCCGTTCGTATCCTTGATCAAGCCGAGCGTACCACTCGACGTCATAATATCAAGTTTCTCAAGGTTCAATGGTCACACCATTCTGAGAAAGAAGCCACTTGGGAAAGGGAGGATCGTCTTCGACTCGAGACGAGATTCTTTTGAGTGGGGATGAGTTGTCACACCCTAGCTAGTTCAAGCATTAGAGTGTGCATCATGTTTAAATTCCTCTTAAATTTGAAATGGGGAAGACAGAACCCCCAGCACCCCCTGGAAACAACTAGGGTTTACTAAAATTATTTTCAATGAACCCAAAATGCCCTTCACAAAAAGTTCATCATTTCTGGTTTGGGCTAAAAACCCTGGCAAAAATGGTGCACTCTTTTCTAGGACATTCTGTTTTTTTTGAATTAAATCATAAGTATTTGAATTTGGGCATTTAAATGCTATAAAATAATTTAAATGCTCAAATAATTCTGGAAATAAGTGTGGGCTGTTGGGAATAATCTAAACAGAGCCCCTGATTATTTTCAGGATTTTCAAAGATGTCTAGGTATTTTTAATAAATCCCAACAGTTGCAGAAAAATAGAAAAAGAAAACAAATAAGAAAAAAGAGAGAGAGAAACCCACCTGGGCCTCACCTGTGCTGGTCCAGCTCACCTGGCTTGTGCCAGTCGTCACCCACCTCTGCCAGTAGGTAGAGGCGTGTCGCCGGCGCGCGCACCCGCGGCCACCTCCTGCTTCCACCTCCTGTTGCCTCCTCGTTCCCATCCGAGCGCCACGAAGGCGCCCAGCACCTCCCTACACTCCTCCCCTCTCTCCCCCTTGTCTCTCTCACCCTCTCCCGCGATGGCCGAGCGCCAACCTCGCTGCCGTTCGCCGTAGTCGTCACCAGAGCCACCCCCTTGCCTCCCTGACGTGCCCGTGAGATCCGCCTCTATCGTCTATGCCTCCTCGACGACTCACGCGACGCCGGACGCCTCCAAGCATCGACCCCGACGCTTTCTTCTTCCTCGGTCCGCCGAGATCGCCGACAATGCCTCGACGTTGTCCGACCTCCCTCGAGCCCGCTGAGACGTGTTCTGCAATCGCCGTGAGCTCCTCTATCGAACCCCCCTCTTCTCTGCTTCGTTTGCTCGCCGTAGACGCCTCCCCCTTGCTCACCGTAGCACGCCGCCACGCGAGCTCGACACCGGCATCACTCTGGTGACCATTTGGTCAGGCGCGGGTGCTTAACGCACTCACCGCACCTCGTAGCGCCTCGCTAGTGCGTCCGTTTCCCCGCTAGCTCGCTGCAGCAGCAAAACCACCAATGGTCGAGCTCCGGCCGCCGCCCGGCTCGACGCTGTCGTCGTTCCCGGCCACCCCAGCACCAACCAACGCCACCGTTGGATGCGCCACACCGCCAGCTACCCGTAGCACCCACCTGCGTATCGAACCGTGGCCGGAGCAGCGTTTCCGACGCTCTCCGCCGTCTCGGCCTCGCCGGCGACTCAACGCCGGCGGGATTGACCGTGCTGACCAGGGGTTTGACCCCAGTTTGACCCCGCCTGAGACACTGGTATGTGGTGCCGGCTCCTAACTAAATTAGATTAGTTTTAATTAGAGCTAAACACTCTGTTAGAGGTTAATGACCTCGTTAACTAACTCTCTCTCATTGACATGTGAGCCCAGGGCCTAACTAACCTAGTTTAGTACTAACTAAACACTAACTAACTCTGTTAGTTAGCTGTGACACTGACAGAGAGGGCCCACCAGTCAGGTTTGACCTGGGCTGGCGCCTTTGACCCGCTGACATCACAGTGACGCAGTGCTGACGCATTAATTCAATTACTGGATTTATTCTTTAATAGGAAATTCCAGAAAAATAGTCAAAACTTCTAAAAATCATAGAAAATTAACCATAGCTCCAAATGCAAAGATTTATATATGAAAAATGATCAGAAAAATTCAATCTATCCATTTGTAATGGTTTCATGCATGACAAAACAAGTTAACCTTGCTGTTTAAGCAGAATAAGGTAATGCACTAATAAGGCCATGTTTAATGAGCTAATATTTGAATCTTTGATTCAAATGAGTTCATCCCCTTCCGTTTTAGCTTGCATTAGGCCAAGACACTTTAATCTTGCCATGTCATAGCATGCATAATATTATTGCATATTGCCATGTGTTGATTATGTTCGGTGTGATTTTCGTGGTAGGTTATGCCTCCGAGGATAACCCCGAGTATCCGTCTGAAGGGCAGTATCCTACTACCACTACAACAGGCAAGCAACCCATTGGTCATTCTGATACAAACCCATGTTCTCGCTTCTGCTCTTGTTTACTGCATTAAGACAACACGATTCAAGCTGTTGTGTGCTAGAGTAGTTGAACCCTTATCCTCTGCATGACCTGTCATTGCCACAGTAACTAGATGAAACCCACTAGCATGTGTAGGAGTTGATTGAGCCATGTATGTGATTCCTACCTTGCTATGCCTGCTATGCTTAGAGTTGTGTCAGGTATGGTTCATCTGGGTGATGGGCTGGAGTGAAATGTTACGTCGGTAATGTGAGGGATGTGTTGAACATGTTTTGGTAAAGGTATCGATGAGAGGCCATGTAGGAGTACATGGTGGGTTGTTTCATTGAGACCGTCCATAAGAACTGAGATCTGTATGTGTGATTTAAGATGCAGTTACTACCGTACATTGGGCCCGAAACCAATGGACCCTCTCGGCTTCTTAAATACCCTAGTACTCTGTCCAGGAGATGCAAATAGTTTCTGGTGTTTGTAGGTTATGTGTTGGCGGCCGTGCGTAGCGCTGACCCTAGGGGTGGGCTATGTTGCGGTAGATACACCGTGGCATGGTGTACCGAGTCACCCGTTTGGTGTCTCGGGAACCCTGTTCACATCGTTCGGGGCCGTATGTGGAAACCTCGGCCGGACTCCCTGCGGATGGAACCTGGATAGGCGATAAACCTGGACTAGAGACTTAAGTGTTTAGGTAGGCCGTGGCCGACACCCTCGCTGGGCTTCCGCTTGAAGGTTGCCGAGTACATGTCGTGTAAACAGCGCTAAGTGGTGAAAGCGTGTATGAAGAAGTATACCCCTGTAGGGTTAACATCATCTATTCGAATAGCCGCGTCCGCAGTAAAGGACTACTTGGTTGCCTATACAGTTCATAGACAATTTAATGGATACTACTAAAAGACTCAAGATAAGTGTGAGTACCGAGGATGGCCCTCCCGTAGGATGACGAGGGAGGATCCCAGGTGGAGTATTGTGTTGGTGAGTAGTGGACTCGTGTGCGAAAACTATCTTACTTGTGGAGTTCGGTAGGATGGCTTAGCCAAGAGTCAAAGCTGGCTTGCTGCAATAGCCCCACCACCTTCTTGAGAATGAGCATGTATATTAGGTTCCGATGTAAGACTTGCTGAGTACCTTGTACTCATGTTTGCTTATTTATTGTTTTCAGACGACAACACCGCCCCCTCCGATGGGTTTTATGTAGACCTTGATGTCGACGAGTGACTAGCCACCCAGGTGGTGATCCTGGCCATGGAGGGCCCTATGTAGATAGACAGGCTTCGAGAAGCCTTCTTTCTTTCTAGTGTCTGTACTCAGACTAGTTGCTTACGCTTGTGCTTGTATGATTGTATGACTTGAGTGTCAGGTCATGTGACCCCTATCTGTATGAACATGTTATGTATGGCTCTCTGGAGCCTTTAAATAAAGTACTTGAGTTGTAGAGTTTTGTTGTGATGCCATGTTGTATGTACTCATATCGGGCATATTGTGTGTATGATTGAAATGCTTGGTATGAGTGGGATACGACAATCTAGTTGTTTATCCTTGGCAGCCTTTCTTATGGGGAAATGTAGTCTAGTGTTCCTCGAGCCATAGTAGTCCGCTACAACCCGGTTCACCGGAGTCCTGCTAGCCCAGAACTACTGTTCAGGACACTTGACTGGCCGGCATGTGTTTCACTTTGTTCCTATGTCTGTCCCTTCGGGGAAATGTCACGCGGTGATGTCCGGAGTCCTGCCTAGCCTGCTACAGCCCGGGTTCCCCGGAGTCCTGTTAGCCCAGTGCTACAGCCCGGAATCACTCGCTGATGACCGGCATGCTCGATGTGATTCATGTATGCCTGTCTCCATAGGTCTGTGCCGCTTTGGGTTCACGACTAGCCATGTCGGCCCGGGTTCTCTGTCATATGGATGCTAGCGACACTATCATATACGTGAGCCAAAAGGCGCAAACGGTCCCGGGCCATGGTAAGGCGACACCCGTGGGATACCGTGCGTGAGGCCACAAAGTGATATGTGGTGTTACCGGCTAGATCGATGTGGCTTGGAATCGGGGTCCTGACACCCGATTATTGTCACTTCGGGGTTGTCGGATCATAACACATAGTAGGTGACTATAGACTTGCAAGATAGGATCAAGAACTCACATATATTCATGAAAACATAATAGGTTTAGATCTGAAATCATGGCACTCGGACCCTAGTGACAAGCATTAAGCATAGCAAAGTCATAGCAACATCCATCTCAGAACATAGTGGATACTAGGGATCAAACCCTAACAAAACTAACTCGATTACATGATAAATCTCATCCAACCCATCACCGTCTAGCAAGCCTACGATGGAATTACTCACGCACGGTGGTGAGCATCACTAAATTGGTGATGGAGGATGGTTGATGATGACGACGGCGATGGATTCCCCTCTCTGGAGCCCCGAACGGACTCCAGATCAGCCCTCCCAAGAGGTTTTAGGGCTTGGCGGCGGCTTCGTATCATAAAACGCGATGAATCCTTCTCCTTTATTTTTTTCTCCCCGAAAGTGAATATATACAGTTGGAGTTGAGGTCGGAGGAGCTCCAGGTGGGCCACGAGGTAGGGGGCGTCCAGGGGGGAGGCGGTCCCCCACCCTCGTGGCTAGGGTGTGGGCCCCCTTGTCTTGATCTTTTGCTAGAATTTTTTATTATTTCCAAAAATAGTCTCCGTAAAGTTTCAGGTCATTCCGAGAACTTTTGTTTTCGCACATAAATAACACCATGGCAATTCTGCTGAAAACAGCGTCAGTCCGGGTTAGTTCCATTCAAATCATGCAAGTTAGAGTCCAAAACAGGGGCAAAAGTGTTTGGAAAAGTATATACGACGGAGACGTATCAACTCCCCCAAGCTTAAACCTTTGCTTGTCCTCAAGCAATTTAGTTGATAAATTGAAAGTGATAAAGAAAAACTTTTACAAACTCTATTTGCTCTTGCTGTTGTAAATATGTAAAGCCATCATTCAAGTTTTCAGCAAATATTATAGACTAACCATATTCACAATAATGTATAGGTCTCATGTTTACTCATATCAATGGCATAATCAACTAGCGAGCAATAATAATAAATCTCAGATGACAACACTTTCTCAAAACAATCATAATATGATATAACAAGATGGTATCTCGCTAGCCCTTTCTGAGACCACCAAACATAAAAGTAGAGCACCTTTAAAGATCAAGGACTGACTAAGCATTGTAATTCATGGTAAAAGAGATCCAATCAAGTCATACTCAATGTAAATTAATCAGTAATGAATGCAAATGACAGAGGTGCTCTCCAGCGGGTGCTTTTTAATAAGATGAGGATGACTCAACATAAAAGTAAATAGATAGGCCCTTCGCAGAGGGAAGCATGGATTTGTAGAGGTGCCAGAGCTCGGTTTTAAAATAGAGATGAATAATATTTTGAGCGGTATACTTTCATTGTCATCAAAACAACCAAGAGATGGCGATATCTTCCATGCTACACACATTATAGGCGGTTCCCAAACAGAATGGTAAAGTTTGTACTCCCGCTCCACCAACAAGCATCAATCCATGGCTTGCTCGAAACAACGAGTGCCTCCAACTAACAAGAGTCACAGGGGGAGTTTTGTCTGCAATTATTTTGATTTAGTTTACATAAAGCATGGGACTGGGCATCCTGGTGACCAGCCATTTTCTCGTGAGTGACGAGCGGAGTCCACTCCTCTTGAGAATAACCCGCCTAACATGGAAGATACAGACATCCTTAGTTGATACATGAGCTATTCGAGCATACAAAACATAATGAATATTTGAAGGTTTAGAGGTTGGCACATACAAATTTACTTGGAACAGCAGGTAGATACCGTATATAGGTAGGTATGGTGGACTCATATGGCATAACATTGGGGTTTATGGAATTGGATGCACAAGCAGTATTCCCGCTTAGTACAAGTGAAGGCTAGCAAAAGACTGGGAAGCGACCAGCTAGAGAGCAACAACAGCCATGAACATGCATTAAAGTCAATGAACATTGAGTGCAAGCATGAGTAGGATATAATCCACCATGAACATAAATATCGTGAAGGCTATGTTGATTTTGTTTCAACTATATGCGTGAACATGTGCCAAGTCAAGTCACTTAAATCATTCAAAGGAGGATACCACCCTATCATACCACATCACAACCATTTTAATAGCATGTTGGCACGCAAGGTAAACCATTATAGGCTCCTAGATAATTAAGCATGGCACAAGAAACTATGATCTCTAGTTGTCATTGCAAACATGTTTGTTCATAATAGGCTGAATCAGGAATGATGAACTAATCATATTTACAAAAACAAGAGAGGTCCAGTTCATACCAGCTTCTCCCATCTCAATCAGTCCATCATATATCGTCATAACTGCCTTTCACTTGCACGACCGAATGATGTGAATAATAATAATAGTGGGTGTGCATTGGACTAAGCTGGAATTTGCAAGCATTCAATAAACAGGAGAAGACAAGGCAATATGGGCTCTTTTGTCAGATCAACAATAATGCATATAAGATCCACTTTAACAATTTAATCATGGTCTTCTCCTATCGACCCCCAAAGAAAAGAAAAGAAATAAAACTATTTACACGGGAAAGCTCCCAGCAAGCAAAAAGAAGAACATGAAATCTTATTGGGTTTTCTTTTTAATTACTACTACAGGCATAGGAAATAAAGCTAGCTAAAAGCTACAACTAATTTTTTTTGTTTTTTCTTAAGGTTTATCAAACACACAAGAATAAAGCATAAAAAGGAAATAAACTAGTATGGATGATACAATGAAAAAGTATGAGCACCGACGACTAGCAATGAGTGTGTGAACATGAATGTAATGTCGGTGGGAAATACGTACTCCCCCAAGCTTAGGCTTTTGGCCTAAGTTGGTCTATGGCCAGGGCTGGGCTGGCGGATATCCAAAGTAATAGTTGGGGTTGTACTGCGAAGAGGAAGACTCTGATTGCCACTGGTTGACAATCATCTCCGGATCCCACTGGTAATTAGACTGTCGTGGAGGATCAACTTGTGGTTCCGACTCTGGCTCTGTGGCCGATGTAGGGTTCCGATAGGCATGAATAGCCTCCAATGGAACAAGGTACTTGCCTGCAGATAAATCAAACAAGGAAGGAGCAGGTAGGGTAATAGTCTCAGGATGATGTTTATCAAAGAACAATTTGTATTTGAGCTCATTCCCCTATTCTTAACAATAAAATCGTGTGCTACCATACTCTTATAATCTAAATAAATAGGAGGCATCAATTTTTCTTCCTTCTCATAGTGCCTAATAGGTATGTTAAAATGTGTAGCTAGGCGCGAGGCGAAGATGCCTCCAAAGACGGGGCCCTTAATACGGTTAAGATTTAACCGCTTTGCAATAATAGCACCCATGCTGAATGTATCATCACGAAATAAGGCATGGCACAAAATAACAATATCAGGGGCACTCGGGTTTCCACAGTTTCCGCGCCCAATTAAGCATCTACTAGCAAATATAACAAAGTAATGTAGAACAGGAAAGTGTATGCTAGTAGTTCGTGCATCGGAAACCTTCCTCGTTTCCCCTACAGTGATGGTATCAATAAACCCATCCACATCACCGTGATGTGGTTCCTCTATGATGCCCTCGAAAGGGATCAAACAAACCTGACAAAAATCATGAAGTGACATCTCCTTATGCTCATCATATAAATGAAACTCCACCGTAGGTGGTGAGCTCCTAGCATGGAAATGAAAGTTTTGCAAAAAGATATTGGTGAGTAAGAGATACTGTTCGCGCTGGTCGTGGAGGAAGGCGGTGAGGCCTGCATTCTCAGCCAATTCATAGCAATCATCATATATCCCGGCTGCTCTCAAGAAATCATCACAAGGCCATTCACACGGCCAAACCTCCGCGATGCGAGGCAGATTATATTTGGGCATCTTTGCTTCTTCATTTTGCTTTTCCTTCGAGCTTTGGCTCGATGAGCCCCTCAAAAATCTCTTCATTATTTTCTGGAAAATTCTGAATTTTTTAGTAACTTCAAATAAAGTGAACCAAACTCAATAATATTGATAGCAACTACTCCTACAAGTGCCTAGAGCCTATGTCATGCATTAGAACTACTTGGAACCATATAAATTTGACATGCAAGCTCAAGAACATGGTCACCTAGGCAGCACAAATTTGCAATGAATAAAGCACTAGAACAAAAACTAATTGGACCGATGGAGGAGTCACATACCAAGGAACAATCCCCCAAGCAGTTTGTTGAGAGGTGCTTTGAGCAAGGAGATCAAAAATCGCAGCAAAATGAGCTAGAACTCGTGCTTGAGCTGGATAATGGTGTTTGTGGGAGGAAGAAGGAGTGTGTGGGTGCAGGAATAAGTGGAGGAGGGCCACCGTGGGCCCACGAGGCAGGGGGCGCGCCCTCCACCCTCGTGGCCAGGTGGATGCCCCCCTGTTGTGTTCTCAGTGCCAAAAATTCTCAAATATTCCAGAAAAAATCATATTTAAATTTTAGGACATTTGGAGAACTTTTATTTTCGGGGTATTTTTATATTACACGGATAATTCAGATAGCAGACAGAAAATACTATTTTTACTTTATTTAATATAAATAACAGAAAGTAAAAGGAGGGTACAGGGGGTTGTGCTTTCTAACTTCAGCCATCTCATGATCATCAAAAGGAATCCATTAACAAGGTTGATCAGGTCTTGTTAACAAACTCATTCCGAATAACATGGAACCGAAGAAATTTCGAATAACACTAAGTTACCTCAACGGGGATATGCACATCCCCAATAATTAGAATATCATATTTCTTCTTGACAGTAGGTAGAGGAAATTCAAAACCTCCAAAAATAATCGATGGAATTTTTCCAATAGAATTGTTACTATGAACTTGAGGTTGTTTCCTTGGAAAGTGTACCATATGCTCATTACCATTAACATGAAAAGTGACATGGCCTTTGTTGCAATCAATAACAGCCCCTTTACTACCTGTGTCGGGTTATCAAGACCATGTATTTCTTCAATAGGAGATGGATTAAAATTATGCATTTCTTCGGCAGGCGGTAAATTAAGACCATGTATTTCTTCAATAGGAGGTAAATTCTTAACATCTTCAGCTTTAATACCCTTTTCTTTCATGGATTTCTTTGCCTCTTGCATATCTTCAGGACTGAGAAATAGAACACCTCTCTTCTTCGGAGTTGGTTTAGGAATAGGCTCAAGAAGTGTCCAATTATTTTCATTAGTCAACATATTGTTTAATAGAATTTCAGCTTCATCCGGTGTTCTTTCCCTGAAAACAGGACCAACACAACTATCCAGGTAGTCTCTGGAAGTATCGGTTAGTCCATTATAAAAGATATCAAGTATTTCATTTTTCTTAAGAGGATGATCAAGCAAAGCATTAAGTAATTGGAGAAGCCTCCCCCAAGCTTGTGGGAGACTCTCTTCTTCAATTTGCACAAAATTGTATATATCCCTTAAGGCAGCTTGTTTCTTATGAGCAGGGAAATATTTAGCAGAGAAGTAATAAATCATATCCTGGGGACTACGCACACAACTAGGATCAAGAGAATCAATCCATATCTTAGCATCACCCTTTAATGAGAACGGAAATATTTTAAGGATATAAAAGTAGCGAGTTCTCTCATCATTAGTGAACAGGGTGGCTATATCATTTAATTTAGTAAGATGTGCCACAACAGTTTCAGATTCATAGCCATAAAAAGGATCAGATTCAACCAAAGTAATTATATCAGGATCAACAGAGAATTCATAATCCTTATCAGTAACACAGATAGGTGAAGTAGCAAAAGCAGGGTCAGGTTTGATTCTAGCATTAAGGGATTGCTGCTTCCATTTAGCTAATAACCTCTTTAGATCATATCTATCATTGCAAGCTAAAATAGCTCTAGTAGCTTCTTCATCCATAACATAACCCTCAGGAACAACAGACAATTCATATTTATTAGGGGGGGAGTCGTCATCATCACTTTCATCAATATTATCAGTTTCAATAATTTCATTCTCTCTAGCCCTAGCAAGTTGTTCATCAAGAAATTCACCAAGTGGCATAGTAGTATCAAGCATAGAAGTAGTTTCATCATAAGTATCATGCATAGTAGAAGTGGCATCATCAATAACATGCGACATATCAGAATGAATGGCAAAAGCAGGTTTAGGTGTCGCAAGCTTACTCAAAACAGAAGGTGAATCAAGTGCAGAGCTAGATGTCAGTTCCTTACCTCCCCTCGTAGTTGAGGGATAAATCTTGGTTCTTGGATCTTTCAAGTTCTTCATAATGATAAGCATATATAAATCCCAAGTGACTCAAAGAATAGAGCTATGCTCCCCGGCAACGGCGCCAGAAAATGGTCTTGATAACCCACAAGTATAAGGGATCGCAACAGTTTTCGAGGGTAGAGTATTCAACCCAAATTTATTGATTCGCCACAAGGGGAGCCAAAGAATATTCTCAAGTATTAGCAGTTGAGTTGTCAATTCAATCACACCTGGAAACTTAATATCTGCAGCATTGATAGTAGTGGTAACGGTAGCAAAAGGTAACAATAGCAAAAGTAATATTTTTGGTGTTTTGTAGTGATTGTAACAATAGCAACGGGAAAGTAAATAAGCGAAGGACGATATATGGAAAGCCCGTAGGCAATGGATCAGTGATAGAGAATTATGCCAGATGCGGTTCATCATGTAACAGTCATAACCTAGGGTGACACAGAACTAGCTCCAATTCATCAATGTAATGTAGGCATGTATTCCGAATATAGTCATACGTGCTTATGGAAAAGAACTTGCATGACATCTTTTGTCCTACCCTCCCATGGCAGCGGGGTCCTAGCGGAAACTAAGGGATATTAAGGCCTCCTTTTAATAGAGTACCAGACCAAAGCATTAACACATAGTGAATACATGAACTCCTCAAACTATGGTCATCACTAGGAGTGGTCCCGATTATTGTCACTTTGGGGTTGCCGGATCATAACACATAGTAGGTGACTATAGACTTGCAAGATAGGATCAAGAACTCACATATATTCATGAAAACATAATAGGTTCAGATCTGAAATCATGGCACTCGGGCCCTAGTGACAAGCATTAAGCATAGCAAAGTCATAGCAACATCAATCTCAGAACATAGTGGATACTAGGGATCAAACCCTAACAAAACTAACTCGATTACATGATAAATCTCATCCAACCCATCACCGTCCAGCAAGCCTATGATGGAATTACTCACGCACGGCGGTGAGCATCAGGAAATTGGTGATGGAGGATGGTTGATGATGACGACGGCGACGGCTTCCCCTCTTCGGAGCCCCGAACGGACTCCAGATCAGCCCTCGCAAGAGGTTTTAGGGCTTGGTGGCGGCTCCGTATCGTAAAACGCGATGAATCCTTCTCCTTGGTTTTTTTCTCCCCGAAAGTGAATATATAGAGTTGGAGTTGAGGTCGGAGGAGCTACAGGGGGCCCACGAGGTAGGGGGCGCGCCTAGGGGGGCAGGTGCGCCCCCCACCCTCGTGGCTAGGGTGTGGGCCCCTGGTCTTGATCTTTCTCCAGAATTTTTTATTATTTCCAAAAATAGTCTCCGTAAAGTTTCAGGTCATTCCGAGAACTTTTGTTTCTGCACATAAATAACACCATGGCAATTCTGCTGAAAACAACGTCAGTCCGGGTTAGTTCCATTCAGATCATGCAAGTTAGAGTCCAAAACAAGGGCAAAAGTGTTTGGAAAAGTAGATACGACAGAGGCGTATCAACACTCCGGAAGGTGCCGAAGACAACGAAGACCCCGTCGATGAAGCAAACAAACAAGATGAACGGGAAGATGAGCAGGTTAGCCCTGTTGAACAGGCCACGCATGAAGATTCGGAGGATGATAATTACCTTCCGCTCTCCGAAGACGAGGTGAGCCTCAGCACCGAAGATTTCATCATGCCCGAGGAACCTGTTGAGCAGGAGCGCTTCAAGCGCCAGCTAATAGCCACGGCAAGGAGCCTGAAAAAGAAGCAGCAGCAACTTCAAGCTGACCAGGATCTGCTCAATGATAAATGGACTGATGTCCTAGCAGCCGAAGAATATGGCCTCAAGCGCCCAACCAAAAGCTACCCAAAGCGCAAATTGCTACCTCAGTTCGACGAGGAGGCGTCGGAGTACATACCACCATCGCACAATACGACCGACCGACCTCCACGTGGTAGGAACAAAATGACAACTCATGCCGAACACCAGCCCGCCCCGCCTCATCGCTCAGGCAACGAGGGAGAGGGGAGTGCATCTACATACCCTTGTAGATCGTGCGCATAAGCGTTCAAGAGAACGGGGTTGATGGAGTCGTACTCGTCGTGATCCAAATCACCGATGACCTAGTGTCAAACGGACGACACCTCCGCATTCAACACACGTACGGTTGGGGAGACGTCTCCTCCAACTTGATCCAGCAAGGGGGAAGGAGAGGTTGATGGAGATCCAGCAGCACGACGGCGTGGTGGTGGAAACTACGGCGATCTCGGTAGGGCTTCGCCGAGCACTACGAGAAGGAGAGGTGTCACGGGAGGAAGAGCAGGCGCCAGGGGTTAGGGTGCGGCTGCCCTCCCTCCCCCCACTATTTATAGGACCCCTAGGGGGCGCCGGCCCTAGGAGATGCCATCTCCAAGGGGGGGCGGCCAAGCGGGGTGGAGTGCCCCCCAAGCCAAGTGGGGCGCCCCCACCCCTAGGGTTTCCAACCCTAGGCGCAGGGGAGGCCCATGGGGGGTGTGCACCAGCCCATCTGGGGCTGGTTCCCCTCCCAGTTCAGCCCATGGGGCCCTCCGGGATAGGTGGCCCCACCCGGTGGACCCCCGGGACCCTTCCGATGGTCCCGGTACAATACCGATTGCCCCGAAAACCTTCCTGATGGCCGAAACTTGACTTCCTATATATAAATCATCACCTCTGGACCATTCCGGAACTCCTCGTGACGTCCGGGATCTCATATGGGACTCCGAACAACTTTCGGGTTACCGTATACTAATATCTCAACAACCCTAGTGTCACCGAACCTTAAGTGTGTAGACCCTACGTGTTCGGGAGACACGCAGACATGACCAAGACGACTCTCCGGTCAATAACCAACAGCGGGATCTGGATACCCATGTTGGCTCCCACATGCTCCTCGATGATCTCATCGGATGAACCACGATGCCGAGGATTCGATCAATCCCGTATGCAATTCCCTTTGTCAATCGGTACATTACTTGCCCGAGACTCGATCATCGGTATCCCAATACCTCGTTCAGTCTCTTACCAGCAAGTCACTTTACTCGTACCGTAATGCATGATCCCGTGATCAACCACTTGGTCACATTGAGCTCATTATGATGATGCATTACCGAGTGGGCCCAGAGATACCTCTCCGTCATACGGAGTGACAAATCCCAGTCTCGATTCGTGCCAACCCAACAGACACTTTCGGAGATACCTGTAGTGTACCTTTATAGTCACCCAGTTACGTTGTGACGTTTGGCACACCCAAAGCACTCCTACGGTATCCGGGAGTTGCACAATCTCATGGTCTAAGGAAATGATACTTGACATTCGGAAAAGCTCTAGCTAACGAACTACACGATCTTTGAGCTATGCTTAGGATTGGGTCTTGTCCATCACATCATTCTCCTAATGATGTGATCCCGTTATCAATGACATCCAATGTCCATAGTCAGGAAACCATGACTATCTTTTGATCAACGAGCTAGTCAACTAGAGGCTCACTAGGGACGTGTTGTGGTCTATGTATTCACACATGTATTATGATTTCCGGATAACACAATTATAGCATGAATAATAGACAATTATCATGAACAAATAAATATAATAATAACCATTTTATTATTGCCTCTAGGGCATATTTCCAACAGTCTCCCACTTGCACTCGAGTCAATAGTCTAGTTACATTGTGATGAATCGAACACCCATGCAGTTCTGGTGTTGATCATGTTTTGCTCTAGGGAGAGGTTTAGTCAACGGATCTGCCACATTCAGGTCCGTATGTACTTTACAAATATCTATGTCTCCATTTTGAACACTTTCACGAATGGAGTTGAAGCGACGCTTGATATGCCTAGTCTTCCTATGAAACCTGGGCTCCTTGGCAAGGGCAATAGCTCCAGTGTTGTCACAGAAGAGAGTCATCTGGCCCGACGCATTGGGAATGACTCCTAGGTCGCTGATGAACTCTTTCACCTAGATTGCTTCTTGTGCTGCCTCCGAGGCTGCCATGCACTCCGTTTCACATGTAGATCCCGCCACAACACTTTGCTTGCAACTGCACCAGCTTACTACCCCACCATTCAAAATATACATGTATCCGGTTTGTGACTTAGAGTCATCCAGATCTGTGTCGAAGCTAGCATCGATGTAACCCTTTACGACGAGCTCTTCGTCACCTCCATAAACGAGAAACATATCCTTAGTCCTCTTCAGGTACTTCAGGATATTCTTGACCGCTGTCCAGTGTTCCATGCCGGGATTACTTTGGTACCTTCCTACCAAACTTACGACAAGGTTTACATCCGGTCTGGTACACAGCATAGCATACATGATAGACCCTATGGCCGAGGCATAGGGGACGACACTCATCTTTTCTCTATCTTCTGCCGTGGTCGGGCATTGAGCCGTGCTCAATCTCGTACCTTGCAATACAGGCAAGAACCCCTTCTTTGACTGATCCATATTGAACTTCTTCAATATCTTGTCAAGGTACGTACTCTGTTAAAGACCAATGAGGCGTCTCGATCTATCTCTATAGATCTTGATGCCTAATATGTAAGCAGCTTCTCCAAGATCCTTCATTGAAAAACACTTGTTCAAGTAGGCCTTTATGCTTTCCAAGAATTCTATATCATTTCCCATCAACAGTATGTCGTCCACATACAATATGATAAATGCTACAAAGCTCCCACTCACTTTCTTGTAAATGCAGGCTTCTCCATAAGTCTGTGTAAACCCAAAAGCTTTGATCATCTCATCAAAACGAATGTTCCAACTCCGAGATGCTTGCACCAGCCTATAAATCGAGCGCTGGAGCTTGCACACCTTGTCAGCATTCTTAGCATTGACAAAACCTTCCGGCTGCATCATATACAATTCTTCCTTAAGGAAACCATTAAGGAATGCCGTTTTGACGTCCATTTGGCATATCTCATAATCATAGAATGCGGCAATTGCTAACATGATTCGGATGGACTTCAGCTTCGCTACGGGTGAGAAAGTCTCATCATAGTCAACCCCTTGAACTTGTCGATAACCCTTAGCGACAAGCCGAGCTTTATAGATGGTCACATTACCATCCGCGTCTGTCTTCTTCTTAAAGATCCATTTATTTTCTATGGCTCGCCGATCATCGGGCAAGTCAGTCAAAGTCCATACTTCGTTTTCATACATGGATCCTATCTCGGATTTCATGGCTTCCAGCCATTTGTCGGAATCTGGGGCCGCCATCGCTTCTTCATAGTTTGAAGGTTCACCGTTGTCTAAGAACATGATTTCCAAGACAGGGTTGCCATACCACTCTGGTGCGGAACGTGTCCTTGTGGACCTACGAAGTTCAGTAGCAACTTGATCTGAAGTTTCATGATCATCATCATTAACTTCCTCTCTAGTCGGTGCAGGCACCTCAGGAACAATTTCCTGAGCTGTGCCACTCTCCGGTTCAAGAGGTAATACTTCATCATGTTCTACTTTCCTCCCAGTTATTTCTTTCGAGAGAAACTCTTTCTCTAGAAAGGATCCATTCTTGGCAACAAAGATCTTGCCTTCGGATCTGAGGTAGAAGGTATACCCAATAGTTTCTTTAGGGTATCCTATGAAGACACATTTTTCCGATTTGGGTTCGAGCTTTTCAGGTTGAAGTTTCTTGACATAAGCATCGCATCCCCAAACTTTTAGAAACGACAACTTAGGTTTCTTCCCAAACCATAATTCATACGGTGTCGTCTCAACGGATTTTGACGGAGACCTATTTAAAGTGAATGCGGCAGTCTCTAAAGCATAGCCCCAAAATGACAGCGGTAAATCAGTAAGAGACATCATGGATCGCACCATATCCAATAGAGTGCGATTACGACGTTCGGACACACCATTATGCTGAGGTGTTCTAGGCGGCGTGAGTTGTGAAACTATTCCACATTTCCTTAAGTGTGTGCCAAATTCGTGACTCAAGTATTCTCCCCCATGATCTGATCGCAAGAACTTGATTTTTCTGTCACGTTGATTTTCAACCTCACTCTGAAATTCCTTGTACTTTTAAAAGGTCTCAGACTTGTGTTTCATTAAGTAGACATACCCATATCTACTCAAGTCATCAGTGAGGGTGAGAACATAACGATAGCCACCGCGAGCCTCAACGCTCATTGGACCGCACACATCAGTATGTATGATTTCCAATAAGTTGGTTGCTCGCTCCATTGTTCCTGAGAACAGAGTCTTGGTCATTTTACCCATGAGGCATGGTTCGCACGTGTCAAATGATTCGTAATCAAGAGACTCCAAAACTCCATCTACATGGAGCTTCTTCATGCATTTGACACCTATGTGACCAAGGCGGCAGTGCCACAAGTATGTGGGACTATCATTATCAACCTTACATCTTTTGGTATTCACACTATGAATATGTGTAACATTACGCTCGAGATTCATTAAGAATAAACCATTCACCAGCGGAGCATGACCATAAAACATATCTCTGATATAAATAGAACAACCATTATTCTCGGATTTAAATGAGTAGCCATCTCGAATTAAACGAGATCCTGATACAATGTTCATGCTCAAAGCCGGCACTAAATAACAATTATTGAGGTTTAAAACTAATCCCATAGGTAAATGTAGAGGCAGCGTGCCGGCGGCGATCACATCGACCTTGGAACCATTCTGGACGCGCATCGTCACCTCGTCCTTCACCAGTCTCCGCTTATTCCGCAGCTCCTGCTTTGAGTTACAAATGTGAGCAACCGCACCGGTATCAAATACCCAGGAGCTACTACGAGTACTGGTAAGGTACACATCAATTACATGCATATCACATATACCTTTAGTGTTGCCGGCCTTCTTGTCCGCTAAGTATTTGGGGCAGTTCCGCTTCCAGTGACCACTTCCCTTGCAATAAAAACACTCAGTCTCAGGCTTGGGTCCATTCTTTGACTTCTTCCCGGCAGCTTGCTTACCGGGCGCGGAAACTCGCTTGCCGTCCTTCTTGAAGTTCTTTTTACCCTTGCCTTTCTTGAACTTAGTGGTTTTATTCACCATCAACACTTGATGTTCCTTTTTGGTTTCCACCTCCGCTGATTTCAGCATTGAATATACCTCAGGAATGGTCTTTTCCATCCCCTGCATATTGAAGTTCATCACAAAGCTCTTGTAGCTCGGTGGAAGCGACTGAAGGATTCTGTCAATGACCGCGTCATCCGGGTGATTAACTCCTAGCCGAGTCAAGCGGTTATGCAACCCAGACATTTTGAGTATGTGCTCACTGACAGAACTATTTTCCTCCATCTTACAACTGAAGAACTTGTCGGAGACTTCATATCTCTCGACCCGAGCATGAGCTTGGAAAACCATTTTCAGCTCTTCGAACATCTTATGCTCCGTGTCGCTCAAAACGCTTTTGGAGCCCCGGTTCTAAGCTGTAAAGCATGCCGCACTGAACGAGGGAGTAATCATCAACATGTGACTGCCAAGCGTTCATAACGTCTTGGTTCTCTGGGATGGGTGCGTCACCTAGCGGTGCTTCTAGGACATAATCTTTCTTGGCAGCTATGAGGATGATCCTCAGGTTTTGGACCCAGTCCGTATAGTTGCTGCCATCATCTTTCAGCTTGGTTTTCTCTATGAACGCGTTGAAGTTGAGGGCAACATTAGCGTGGGCCATTTGATCTACAAGACATAGTGTAAAAATTTTAGACTAAGTTCATGATAATTAAGTTCATCTAATCAAATTATTCAATGAACTCCCACTCAGATAGACATCCCTCTAGTCATCTAAGTGAAACATGATCCGAGTCAACTGGGCCGTGTCCGATCATCACGTGAGACGGACTAGTCAACATCGGTGAACATCTTCATGTTGATCGTATCTTCTATATGACTCATGCTCGACCTTTCGGTCTTCTGTGTTCCGAGGCCATGTCTGTACATGCTAGGCTCGTCAAGTCAACCTAAGTGTATTGCGTGTGTAAATCTGGCTTACACCCATTGTATTCGAACGTTAGAATCTATCACACCCGATCATCACGTGGTGCTTCGAAACAACGAACCTTCGCAACGGTGCACAGTTAGGGGGAACACTTTCTTGAAATTATTACGAGGGATCATCTTATTTAAGCTACCGTCGTTCTAAGCAAATAAGATGCAAAACATGATAAACATCACATGCAATCAAATAGTGACATGATATGGCCAATATCATTTGCTCCTTTTGATCTCCATCTTCGGGGCTTCATGATCATCGTTGTCACCGGCATGACACCATGATCTCCATCATCATGATCTCCATCATCGTGTCTTCTTGAAGTTGTCTCGTCATCTATGTCTTCTACTACTATGGCTAACGCTTTAGCAATAAAGTAAAGTAATTACATGACATTTATGTTGACACGTAGGTCATAAATAAATTAAGACAACTCCTATGGCTCCTGCCGGTTGTCATACTCATCGACATGCAAGTCGTGATTCCTATTACAAGAACATGATCAATCTCATACATCACATATATCATTCATCACATCCTTTTGGCCATATCACATCACACGTCACATGCTGCAAAAACAAGTTAGACGTCCTCTAATTGTTGTTGCAAGTTTTTACGTGGCTGCTATAGGTTTCTAGCAAGAACGTTTCTTACCTACGCTAAAACCACAATGTGATATGCCAATTTCTATTTACCCTTCATAAGGACCCTTTTCATCGAATCCGATCCGACTAAAGTGGGAGAGACAGACACCTGCTAGCCACCTTATGCAACTAGTGCATGTCAATCGGTGGAACCAGTCTCACGTAAGCGTACGTGTAAGGTCAGTCCGGGCTGCTTCATCCCACGATGCCGCTGAATCAATATAAGACTAGTAACGGCAAGCAAATTGACAATATCCACGCCCACAACTGCTTTGTGTTCTACTCGTGCATAGAAACTACGCATAGACCTAGCTCATGATGCCACTGTTGGGGAACGTAGCAGAATTTAAAATTTTCTACGCATCACCAAGATCAATCTATGGAGTCATCTAGCAAGGAGGGAGAGGGGAGTGCATCTACATACCCTTGTAGATCGCGCGCGGAAGCGTTCAAGAGAACGGGGTTGATGGAGTCGTACTCGTCGTGATCCAAATCATCGATGACCTAGTGCCGAACGGATGGCACCTCCGCGTTCAACACACGTATGGTTGGGAAGACGTCTCCTCCAACGTGATCCAGCAAGGGGGAAGGAGAGGTTGATGGAGATCCAGCAGCACGACGGCGTGGTGGTGGAAACTACGGCGATCTCGGCAGGGCTTCGCCGAGCACTGCGAGAAGGAGAGGTGTCACAGGGAGAGGGAGGCGCCAGGGGTTAGGGTGCGGCTTCCCTCTCTCCCCCCACTATTTATAGGATCCCTAGGGGGGCGGCCCTAGGAGATGCCATCTCCAAGGGGGGCGGCGGACAAGGGGGGTGGAGTGCCCCCCAAGCCAAGTGGGGCGCCCCCACCCCTAGGGTTTCCAACCCTAGGCGCAGGGGAGGCTCATGGGGGGGGCGCACCAGCCCATCTGGGGCTGGTTCCCCTCCCACTTCAGCCCATGGGGCCCTCCGGGATAGGTGGCCCCACCCGGTGGACCCCCGGGACCCTTCCGGTGGTCCCGGTACAATACCGATTACCCCGAAAACCTTCCCGATGGCCGAAACTTGACTTCCTAATATAAATCTTCACCTCCGGACCATTCCGGAACTCCTCTGACATTCGGGATCTGATCCGGGACTCCGAAAACCTTTCGGGTTACCGTATACTAATATCTCAACAACCCTAGTGTCACCGAACCTTAAGTGTGTAGACCCTACGGGTTCGGGAGACACGCAGACATGACCGAGACGACTCTCCAGTCAATAACCAACAGCAGGATCTGGATACCCATGTTGGCTCCCACATGCTCCTCGATGATCTCATCGGATGAACCATGATGTCGAGGATTTGATCAATCCCGTATGCAATTCCCTTTGTCAATCGGTACGTTACTTGCCCGAGACTCGATCGTCGGTATCCCAATACCTTGTTCAGTCTCGTTACCGGCAAGTCACTTTACTCATACCGTAATGCATGATCTCGTGATCAACCACTTGGTCACATTGAGCTCATTATGATGATGCATTACCGAGTGGGCCCAGAGATACCTCTCCGTCATACGGAGTGACAAATCCCAGTCTCGATTCGTGCCAACCCAACAGACACTTTCGGAGATACCCGTAGTGTACCTTTATAGTCACCCAGTTACGTTGTGACGTTTGGCACACCCAAAGCACTCCTACGGTATCCGGGAGTTGCACAATCTCATGGTCTAAGGAAATGATACTTGACATTCGGAAAAGCTCTAGCTAACGAACTACACGATCTTTGAGCTATGCTTAGGATTGGGTCTTGTCCATCACATCATTCTCCTAATGATGTGATCCCGTTATCAATGACATCCAATGTCCATAGTCAGGAAACCATGACTATCTTTTGATCAACGAGCTAGTCAACTAGAGGCTCACTAGGGACGTATTGTGGTCTATGTATTCACACATGTATTATGATTTCCGGATAACACAATTATAGCATGAATAATAGACAATTATCATGAACAAAGAAATATAATAATAACCATTTTATTATTGCCTCTAGGGCATATTTCCAACACCATACATATGACCTCCGGCAGAACCTGAACAATAAAGCAGGACATACAAGATCAATCTACAGATCACGAGGACGCGCCTCGACACGTGACCATGGCCACCTATTCGGATGTGACAAACCCAGTCATACGGGGGGCGAACACCATAGACGGACTCTATCGGAGCTGCGTCAGATAAGGCCCGATATAAAGGCCCCGCACATCCTCATTGCTTCACTGATGAGGTCCTAGATCACGAATTCCTACAAGGATTCAAGCCCGTGAACATAGAATCATACGATGGAACCACGGACCCCGCGGTGCGGAACAAGGACTTCATTCTCCACATCCATATGGCCCGCGGAGATGACCTCCACGCCATAAAATACCTCCCTCAAAAACTCAAAGGGCCAGCTCGGCATTGGCTAAACAGTTTGCCTGAAAATTCCTTTGGCAGCTGGGAGGACTTGGAAGAGGCTTTCCTTGATAACTTCCACGGTACATATGTTCGACCTCCGGACGCTGATGACTTAAGCCATATAGTTCAACAGCCCGGAGAGTCCGCCAGGAAATTCTGGACAAGGTTCTTAACTAAAAAGAACCAAATTGTCGACTGTCTGGATGCCGAAGCTCAGCAGCTTTTAAGCATAGCATCCGCGATGAATGGCTCGCTCGCCACCTCGGCCAAGAAAAGCCAAAATCCATGGCAGCCCTCACAGCACTCATGACCCACTTTTGTGCGGGCGAGGACAGTTGGTTGGCCCGTAGCAAAAACAATGCAAGCGACGCCGGCACCCCTGAAGTTAAAAGCAACAAAGACAAGTCTCGACGCAATAGATACAAGCGCCGAAACAATAGTGACAACACCGAGGATACGACGGTCAACGCCGGATTCAGTGGCTCTAAGTCCAGTCAGCGGAAGAGGCCGTTCCAAAAGAACAATTCGGGCCCATCCAGCTTGGACCGCATACTTGATCATCCATGCCAGATTCACGACACCCCCGACAAGCCTCCTGATCATACAAACAGGGAGTGCTGGGTTTTCAAACAGGCCGGCAAATTAAACACCGAAAATAGGGAAAAGGGATTGCAAAGCAAGGACGATGACGAAGAGCCATGGCAACCGAACACAGGGGGACAGAAAAAGTTTCCCCCTCAGGTCAAAACGGTGAATATGATATATGGTACCCACATCCCCAAGCGGGAGCGCAAGCGTGCACTCAGGGACGTCTACACGATAGAGCCAGTCGCCCCAAAATTCAATCCATGGTCCTCATGCCCGATCACTTTTGATCTTCGGGATAACCCAACCAATATCCGTCATGGAGGCTCAGCCGCACTAGTCTTAGACCCAATAATTGATGGGTTCCACCTGACTCGTGTCCTTATGGATGGCGGTAGGAGCCTCAATCTGCTCTATCAGGATACAGTGCAAAAAATGGGCATTAACCCGTCAAGGATCAAGCCTAGAAAGACCACCTTTAAAGGAGTCATTCCAGTCATAGAGGCTCGTTGCACGGGCTCAATCACACCAGAGGTTGTCTTCGGATCTCCAGACAACCTTCGAAGTGAGGAGTTAGTCTTCGATATCGTCCCATTATGCAGGGGCTATCATGCACTGCTCGGACGAACTGCATTTGCTCGATTCAACATAGTGCCACACTATGCTTATCTCAAACTGAAGATTCCTGGCCCACGTAGCGTCATAACAGCCAATGGCAATACGGAATGCTCTCTCCATACAGAGGAGCAGACAGCCGCCCTAGCAGCAGAAGTACAAAGCGGCCTTCTCAAGCAGAACCTTCATTTGGCTGCCGAGCCCTCGGATGCCCTTCAGAGGGTCCGAACTACTCTGCAGCAGGAGAGCTCGGCTCGTCAGGAGCTCGACTAGCAATCCGGCCTCCGTCTCAGTCCCGATAAAGTGGTGGCATACGTGCCGCACGAACATAACTACGCACTCAAAATTCCATGGGCATCGACGGAGGCATAGCTAGCTTGTGATCCACGGCACGGCTCAACTGACATCGGATACACACATACTTTCACTTTTGCTTGTTTTCTTTCAGGTTTTAATCCCGCAGGCCCCATCGGGTGGTCTGGTTATCGGTCCTCTTGAAGTATAAATACACCAAGATGGTGAGGAGCACAGACATACGGGGACTTTTTAGGTGATTCCGTTAACGATAACTCTACCCGTCTTCCAGGACCCACATGCAGCTCTCCCCTGGTTTCAGCATGTTAAATAGCATGTTGCTTATTGCACTACTTGTACCAATGCGCCTTGACATACTAACTACATTACAATGAAAACAGTTTGTAGCTGGACCTGTAGGACATCTTTCCTGTTTTCTTTCTCTCCTTTCTTTTTTTCAGTTTCCCTATGGATAACCCCATCAGGTAGTACCCGTACACTTTGGTACGTTTTGATGTTTGTGAGGGGCTTTATAGCACACCACATTACGGCAACAAAATTCCGAACACTTCTTATAAGTATAGTTCGGCACCCCGAATTTAGCATTATATGCATTGGCTCCGAATCATGTCTTTGGTCAATAGTTGGGTTGCCCGGCTCCTATGCTTTCTACCCTACGTTCTGCTACATCGGCTAGGGTAGTAAAGGGAGAACTATTGTGATTGTGTCCTGGTCTAAACCGGATGAGCACCTTAGTAGAGAAAGCCGAAAACTGACTGTCATGATGTGGCGAGAGCCGGTCAGCTGTTCGGAGGTCTCAAATCGTTGGAGGTTTTTCCGCATTTCGCGAAGGATCGTACTTCCCGATCAGACGCTGACAGCACTCTGGTTCATATACCAGGGGCTGCGACTATGTTTTATTATAAAACTCCTATTGCTAAGTGAGGATGTTCAAGCCGGATAGTCTGGTTGCCTGGTTCGTTGCGCTAAACAACCCCCTCAAGGACCATATAATCGGATCAAGATTGTTTAGATACCATCTCGAACACCTTCGTACTACCTACGCGAGGGCAGAAGCCGACGACTGGCCAACCCTCAGATTTCATACAACATGGCCGCACATGAGGATACAATCAAAACATAATAAAAATTATATTACAAAAGCGGATTTATTGTCATCATACAAGACAAAATACGAGTGTATTCATTTGAAAATAATGACCCGCCCGCACTGCGTGGCTACAATACGAGACCCCTCTAGGACATCTGCAAAATAGCGCTCGGGTGTACGATGCTCATTGCCCTTCGGCGGCCCCTTGGTCGGCTCGACGGTGTCCATCTTCGCCTAGCACATCTTGCAATGAGCAAAGGCCATCCGGTCACCTTCAATACAGACTGATCGCTTTACGACCTCAAGCCGCGAGTAGGCACTAACAAGCCGCTTCACAAGCCTGAAGTAGCTGCTGGGTACCGGCGTGGCAGGCCATAGCCGGACTATCAGGTCCCTCATGGCCAGCTCGGCCGCCTTGTGTAGCTCGACCAACTGTTTCAGTTGGTCGCTGAAGGGTACTAGATGTTCTGGTCCAAGATATTGAGACCAGAACAGCTTCTCCAACGAACTCCCTTCCCCGGCTCAATAGAATTCAGCAGCATCGGATACACTGCGCGGCAAATCCGTAAATGCCTCTGTAGAGCACCAAATTCGGGTAAGTAAAAGGAGTGTTTCCTTCGCATACCTGTTTTGCATAATGAAAGCCTTACCCGCCGCAATCTTCTTAGCCGCCTGGAGTTCCTGAAGGGCGCTCTGGGCCTCGGCTCGAGCCTCTTGTGCGCTCTGGAGGGCCTTCGTAAGTTCGGACGCCTGCGTCTTAGAATCACGCTCCACGGACTCGTACTTCTTAACGGCATCCTGAAGCTCTTGCTGAACCTCGCTGACCCGGGCCTCGTGCTTTTTGCGTACAGTGTGTTCCTTGGCTGCTTTGTCCTCGGCCTTGGCTAATGCCTTCTTGAGGTCCGCCACCTCGGTCGTGGCCCCTAGTATAGTCCATGACACTTTAGTCAGCACGAAGTATTCATCCTTCCTAACATACATGCACAGGTGACTGCATACCTTGGTTGTCCTCCAGTTGCTTCTTCACAAGGCTGAGCTCCTCCTCGGCCCGCTCCAGGCTCCGCTTCAGTTCGGAGACCTCCGCAGTATGAGCGGCAGCAGCCAGTAGCGACGCCTTCTTATTTACATGGACATCATATGTTAGACTCCTGCGAAAATTGTTTTGATCCTCTGTTCGGTTTTTCTTTCTGAACACCGAACAGAGCATCAGGGGCTACTGTCTATGCTGTGATATTCTTTTTACAATTATTATTACCTCAAAGCATGTTAAAAGGCTAGTGCAGGCTTCGGTCAGCCCGCTTTTGGCAGACTGAACCTTTTTGATCACCGTACCCATCAGGACATGGTGTTCATCTACAATGGAAGCACCTCGCAGTGCTTCCAGCAGATCATCCGGTGCCTTTGGTTGGACGGAGGCCACCAGCAGAACAGGCACACCCGCTCCTTTCGGGGAAGGCCGTTCGCCGGACTCCGAAGCCGTGTAGGTCTCCGGAATGATATCCGCTGAGGACTGCTACCTCTTGAGCACTTGCGTTGGTTTTCCCTTGAAGAGGAAAGGGTGGTGCAACAAAGTAGCGTAAGTATTTCCCTCAGTTTTTGAGAACCAAGGTATCAATCCAGTAGGAGGACATGCACGAGTCCCTCACACCTACACAAACAAACAAATCCTCGCAACCAACGCCATAAGGGGTTGTCAATCCCTACACGGTCACTTACGAGAGTGAGATCTGATAGATATGATAAGATAATATTTTTGGTATTTTTATGATAAAGATGCAAAGTAAAATAAAAGGCAATGAAAATAACTAAGTATTGGAAGATTAATATGATGGAAGATAGACCCGGGGGCCATAGGTTTCACTAGTGGCTTCTCTCGAGAGCATAAGTATTCACGGTGGGTAAACAAATTACTATTGAGCAATTGACTGAATTGAGCATAGTTATGAGAATATCTAGGTATGATCATGTATATAGACATCACGTCCGAGACAAGTAGACCGACTCCTGCCTGCATCTACTACTATTACTCCACACATCGACCGCTATCCAGCATGCATCTAGAGTATTAAGTTCAAGAGAACAGAGTAACGCTTTAAGCAAGATGACATGATGTAGAGGGATAAACTCATGCAATATGATGTAAACCCCATCTTGTTATCCTCGATGGCAACAATACAATACGTGCCTTGTTGCCCCTACTGTCACTGGGAAAGGACACCGCAAGATTGAACCCAAAGCTAAGCACTTCTCTCGTTGCAAGAAATATCAATCTAGTAGGCCAAACCAAACTGATAATTCGAAGAGACTTGCAAAGATAACCAATCATACATAAAAGAATTCAGAGAAGATTCATATATTGTTCATAGATAATCTTGATCATAAACCCACAATTCATCGATCTCAACAAACACACCACAAAAGAAGATTACATCGAATAGATCTCCACAAGAGAGGGGGAGAACTTTGTATTGAGATCCAAAAAGAGAGAAGAAGCCATCTAGCTAATAACTATTGACCCGTAGGTCTGAGGTAAACTACTCACACTTCATCGGAAGGGCTATGGTGTTGATGTAGAAGCCCTCCGTGATCGATGCCCCCTCCGGCGGAGCTCCGAAACAGGCCCCAAGATGGGATCTCGTGGGTACAGAAAGTTACGGCGGTGGAATTAGGGTTTTTGCTCCGTATCTGGTAGTTTGGGGGTACGTAGGTATATATAGGAGGAAGGAGTACGTCGATGGAGCAACAGGGGGCCCATGAGGGTGGAGGGCGCGCCCCTACCTCGTGGCCTTCTGGTTGATGTCTTGACGTAGGGTCCAAGTCCTCTAGATCATGTTCGTTCCGAAAATCATGTTCCCGAAGGTTTCATTTCGTTTGGACTCCGTTTGATATTCCTTTTCTACGAAACCCTAAAATAGGCAAAAAAAACATCAATTCTGGGCTGGGCCTTCGGTTAATAGGTTAGTCCCAAAAATAATATAAAAGTGTATAATAAAGCCCAATAATGTCCAAAACAAAATATAATATAGCATGACAATAAAAAATTATAGATACGTTGGATACGTATCAAGCATCCCCAAGCTTAATTCCTGCTCGTCCTCGAGTAGGTAAATGATAAAAACAATTTTTTTGATGTGGAATGCTACTTGGCATAATTTCAATGTAATTCTTCTTAATTGTGGTATGAATATTCATATCCGAAAGATTCAAGATAAAAGTTCAATATTGACATAAAATAATAATACTTCAATCATAGTAACTAAGCAATTACGTCCTCTCAAAATAACATGGCCAAAGAAAGTTCATCCCTACAAAATCATATAGTTTAGTCATGCTCCATTTTCGTCACACAAGAATGCTCTCATCATGAACAACCAAGCAATTGTTTCATACTTTAGTAATCTCAACCTTTTTCAACCTTCACGCAATACATGAGCGTGAGCCATGGATATAGCACTATGGGTGGAATAGAATATAATGATGGGGGTTATGTGGAGAAGACAAAAAGGGAGAAAGTCTCACATCAATGAGGCTAATCAATGAGCTATGGAGATGCCCACCAATTGATGTTAATGCAAAGAGTAGGGATTGCCATGCAACGGATGCACTAGAGCTATAAATATATGAAAGCTCAACAAAAGAAACTAAGTGGGTGTGCATCCAACTTGCTTGCTCACGAAGACCTAGGGCATTTGAGGAAGCCCATTGTTGGAATATACATGCCAAGTTCTATAACGAAAAGTTCCCACTAGTATATGAAAGTGACAAAATAAAGGACTCTCTATCATGAAAATTATGGTGCTACTTTGAAGCACAAGTGTGGCAAAAAGGATAGTAACATTGTCCCTTCTCTTTTTTTCTCTCATTTTTTTGGGCCTTCTCTTTTTTTTCTTTTATGGCCTTTCCCTTTTTTTCCTCACTTGGGACAATGCTCTAGAAAATGATGATCATCACACTTCTATTTATTTACAACTCAATGATTACAACTCGATGCTATAACAAGTATGACTCTATATGAATGCCTCCGGCGGTGTACCGGGATATGCAATGAACCAAGAGTGACATGTATGAAAGGATTATGAATGGTGGCTTTGCCACAAATACTATGTCAACTACATGATCATGCAAAGCAATATGACAATGATGAACGTGTCATGATAAACGGAACGGTGGAAAGTTGCATGGAAATATATCTCGGAATGGCTATGGGAATGCCATAATAGGTAGGTATGGTGGCTGTTTTGATGAAGATATAAGGAGGTTTATGTGTGGAAGAGCGTATCATATCACGGGGTTTGGATGCACCGGCGAAGTTTGCACCAACTCTCAATGTGAGAAAGGGCAATGCACGGTACCGAAGAGGCTAGCAATGATGGAAGGGTGTGAGTGCGTATAATCCATGGACTCAACATTAGTCATAAAGAACTCACATACTTATTGCAAAAATCTACAAGTCATCAAAATCCAATCACTACGTGCATGCTCCTAGGGGGGTAGATTGGCAGGAAAATACCATCGCTCATCCCCGACCGCCACTCATAAGGAAGACACTCTAAGAACACCTCATGTTTCAAATTTGTTACATAACGTTTACCATACGTGCATGATATGGGACTTGCAAACTTCAACACAAGTATTTTTCAAATTCACAACTACTAAACTAGCACAACTTTGATATCACTACCTCCATGTCTCAAAACAATCATCAAGCATCAAACTTCTCTTAGTATTCAACACACTCATAAGAAAGTTTTTTCTAGTCTTGAATACCTAGCATATTAGGATTGTTTAAGTAAATAACCATGCTATTTATGACTCTCAAAATAATCTAAGTGAAGCATGAGAGAATAATAATTTCTATAAAACAAAACCACCACCTTGCTCTAAAAGATATAAGTGAAGTACTAGAGCAAAAACTATATAGCTCAAAAGATATAAGTGAAGCACACAGAGTATTCTAATAATTTCCGAATCATGTGTGTTTCTCTCAAAAGGTGTGTACAGAAAGGATGATTGTGATAAACTAAAAATCAAATACTCAAATCATACAATACGCTCCAAGCAAAATACATATCATGTGGTGAATAAAAATATAGCTCGAAGTAAAGTTACCGATGGAAGTAGACGAAAGAGGGGATGCCTTCTGGGGCATCCCCAAGCTTTGGATTTTAGGTGTCCTTAGATTATCTGGGGGGTTCCATGGGAATCCCCAAGCTTAAGCTCTTGCCACTCCTTGTTCCATAATCCATCAAATCTTTACCCAAAACTTGAAAACTTCACAACACAAAACTTAAAAGTAGAAAATCTCGCGAGCTCCGTTAGCGAAAGAAAACAAAACACCACTTCAAGGCACTATAATGAACTCATTATTTATTTGTATTGGTGTCAAACCTACTGTATTCCAACTTCTCTATGGTTTATAAACTATTTTACTGGCCATAGATTCATCAAAATAAGCAAACAACACACGAAAAACAGAATCTGTCAAAAACAGAACAGTCTGTGGTAATCTGTAGCTAATGCAAGATCTGGAACCCCAAAAATTCCAAAATAAATTTCTTGACGTGAGTAATTTATATATTAATCATCTGAAAAAATAATTAACTAAATAGCACTTTCCAAATAAAAATGGCAGCAATTCTCGTGAGCACTAAAGTTTCTATTTTTTACAGCAAGATTAAAAAGACTTTCCCCAAGTCTTCCCAACGGTTCTACTTGGCACAAACACTAATTAAACACAAAAACACAACCAAAACAGAGGCTAGATAAATTATTATTACTAAACAGGAGCAAAAAGCAAGGAATAAAAATAAAATTGGGTTGCCTCCCAACAAGCGCTATCGTTTAACGCCCCTAGCTAGGCATAATATTTCAATGATGCTCACATGAAAGACAAGAATTAAAGAACAAAGAGAGTGTGACAAACACATCTAAGTCTAACATACTTCCTATGCATAGGAATCTTATAGGCAAACAAATTTTCAAGGAAAGCAAAAACTAGCATATGTAAGAAAGCGGAAAGAAACAATAGCAACCTCAACATAATGAGAGGTAATCTAGTAACATGAAAATTTCTACAACCATATTTTCCTCTCTCATAATAATTACATGTAGGATCATAAGCAAATTCAACAATATAGCTATCACAAAACATATTCTTAACAAGATCCACATGTATGCAAAGTTGACACTCTTCCAAAATAGTGGGATTAACATTAACTAAAGTCATGACCTCTCCAAACCCACTTTTATCAAAAACTTCATAAGATTGAACATTCTCCAAATATGTGGGATCTAAAGTTGACACTCTTCCAAACCCACTTTCAATAATATTTAAAACACTATTATCAATCTCATATTCATCATGGGGCTTAAAGAAATTTTCAAGATCAAAAGAAGAATCACCCCAATCATGATCATTGCAACAAATAGTAGTCATGGCAAAACTAGCATCCCCATGCTTAGGGTTTTTCATATCATTAACACAATTGACATTAAGAGAATTTATAATAAAATCATTGCAACCATGCTTTTCATCGAAGGAACTATCAAGTATGGGTGCAATAGAAACGATTTCATGTTTAACATAAGGAACTATAGCAAATTCATATTCATAAATATTGGCATCATGGCCACAAGAATAGCAAGCATCATGTTCATCAAGGGATATTTTAATCAAATCATTGGAATCATAATTATCTATAGATTCATGCATATCATTATTTTCTTCCGAAGCAACGGTCATTCTTTCAATAAATTCTTTGACATAGACATTATGAGCACAGTTTTCATAGCAATATTTAAGTATGTCAAAATTTTCAGATTCGTAGAGAGTAATATCATACTTTTCAATCAAAGAAGCAACTTCATAAGCACCCTTAAAAGCAACAAATTCTTCAATTCATTCGATATCGTAGTAACTATAAACACCCTTTGCATAAGAAGATAAGATTTCAATATCATTAAACTCACATAGGTAGGGGAGGTGTTTTTTAGGGTTCCTAGAGCAACAAGTAAAATCACAAATTTCACAAAGATTCCAAGCATAACACAGCAATCTGTTTATTTGATTCCATAAGAGTCTCCCTTTTTCAGACAAACAGTGACGCACAAAATGAGCATGCTCATCTAAAGATTTCCCATCAACTAGGCTAGTTGGGGTTTCAGCATGAGCGCATAAGGTTCGAAGATGATCTAAGTAGAACACTTTAAGTGGATCCATATCAATAGATTTTTAGCAAGCAAAGATGCAAGCAAATAGAAGGCACATGGAAACACAAACAAGGATACATACGGGAAGAAGGCAAACAAAAGAAGAGGCAAATAAAACGGCAAGGGTGAAGTGGGGGAGAGGAAAACGAGAGGCAAATGGCAAATAATGTAATGCGGGAGATAAGGGTTTGTGATGGGTACTTGGTGTGTTGACTTTTGTGTAGACCTCCCCGGCAACGGCGCCAGAAATCCTTCTTGCTACCTCTTGAACACTTGCGTTGGTTTTCCCTTGAAGAGGAAAGGGTGGTGCAGCAAAGTAGCGTAAGTATTTCCCTTAGTTTTTGAGAACCAAGGTATCAATCCAGTAGGAGGCCACGCACGAGTCCCTCACACCTACACAAACAAATAAATCCTCGCAACCAACGCGATAAGGGGTTGTCAATCCCTACACGGTCACTTACGAGAGTGAGATCTGATAGATATGATAAGATAATATTTTTGGTATTTTTATGATGAAGATGCAAAGTAAAATAAAAGGCAATGAAAATAACTAAGTATTGGAAGGTTAATATGATGGAAGATAGACCCGGGGGCCATAGGTTTCACTAGTGGCTTCTCTCGAGAGCATAAGTATTCACAGTGGGTAAACAAATTACTGTTGAGCAATTGACTGAATTGAGCATAGTTATGAGAATATCTAGGTATGATCATGTATATAGGCATCACGTCCGAGACAAGTAGACCGACTCCTGCCTGCATCTACTACTATTACTCCACACATCGACCGCTATCCAACATGCATCTAGAGTATTAAGTTCAAGAGAACAGAGTAACGCTTTAAGCAAGATGACATGATGTAGAGGGATAAACTCATGCAATATGATGTAAACCCCATCTTGTTATCCTCAATGGCAACAATACAATACGTGCCTTGCTGCCCCTACTGTCACTGGGAAAGGACATCGCAAGATTGAACCCAAAGCTAAGCACTTCTCCCATTGCAAGAAAGATCAATCTAGTAGGCCAAACCAAACTGATAATTCAAAGAGACTTGCAAAGATAACCAATCATACGTAAAAGAATTCAGAGAAGATTCAAATATTGTTCATAGATAATCTTGATCATAAACCCACAATTCATCGATCTCAACAAACACACCGCAAAAGAAGATTACATCGAATAGATCTCCACAAGAGAGGGGGAGAACTTTGTATTGAGATCCAAAAAGAGAGAAGAAGCCATCTAGCTAATAACTATGGACCCGTAGGTCTGAGGTAAACTACTCACACTTCATCGAAAGGGCTATGGTGTTGATGTAGAAGCCCTTCGTGATCGATGCCCCCTCCGGCGGAGCTCCGGAATAGGCCCCAAGATGGGATCTCATGGATACAGAAAGTTACGGCGGTGGAATTAGGGTTTTCGCTCCGTGTCTGGTAGTTTGGGGGTACGTAGGTATATACAGGAGGAAGGAATACGTCGGTGGAGCAATAGGGGGCCCATGTGGGTGGAGGGCGTGCCCAGGGGGTAGGCGTGTCCCCCTACCTTGTGGCCTCCTGGTTGATGTCTTGACGTAGGGTCCAAGTCCTCTGGATCATGTTTGTTCCGAAAATCACGTTCCCGAAGGTTTCATTCCGTTTGGACTCCGTTTGATATTCCTTTTCCGCGAAACCCTAAAATAGGCAAAAAAAATAGCAATTCTGGGTTGGGCCTCCGGTTAATAGGTTAGTCCCAAAAATAATATAAAAGTGTATAATAAAGCCCAATAATGTCCAAAACAGAATATAATATAGCATGGAACAATCAAAAATTATAGATACGTCGAAGACGTGTCAAGGGCCGAATGGAACTCGGCCCCCACCATCAGCCCACGATTCTCGGTTGTAGGCGATGGCGTCTCACCGGACTTGAAAAGCACTTTCCAGATATCCTCGTGCATTGTGCTGTAGAGCTCTAGTAGCGTCTGGTGCTTGACCGGGTCGGATTCCCACAAATAGCAAGTTCAGCGTTGGCACGGGAGGATCCGGCGGATGAGCATAACCTGGATCACATTGACAAGCTTGATCCTGTTGGATATCATGTTCTGGACACATGTCTGGAGCCCTGTCAGCTCGCCCGGAGAACCCCAGGCGAGGCCCTTCTCTTGCCAGGAGGTAAGCCGCATCGGAGCTTCGGATCGGAATTCGGGGGCTGCCGTCCATTTGGTGTCGCGCGAGTCAGTGATGTAGAACCACCCCGACTGTCATCCCTTCACCGTTTCCATGAATGAACCTTCGAGCCAGGTGACGTTGGGCATCCTACCGAACATAGCTCCTCCACGCTCTGCCTATTGACCCCTCACCACCTTCGGCTTCACATTGAAGGTCTTTAGCCATAGGTCGAAATGAGGTGGGATGCGGAGAAAGGCCTCGCACACGACTATAAATGTCGAGATGTTGAGGATAAAGTTAGGGGCTAGATCATGGAAATCCAGCCCATAATAAAACATCAGTCCGCGGACAAACGGGTGGAGAGGGAATCCCAACCCACGGACAAAATGCGTGAGGAACACCACTCTCTCATGAGGCTCGGGGGTGGGGACGATCTGTCCCTTGGCCGGAAGTCGGTAAACGATCTCCTTGGCCAGGTATCCGACCTCTTAGAGCTCCTCTATATTTTTCCTCTTAACGGAGGAGGCATCCACTTTCCGCCGGCTCCGAACCCGGACATGGTTGGGTGTTTGTTTGAATGGGAACAAATGAGGACTTGGGTGTTGGAGCTCAAGAATGAAGAGGCAGGAAGAAAGCGTGGGAGAATAAAGGGGAATCTTATCTCCTTATAAGGGCGGTGAATATCGAACGCCCCCCCCCCCCATTCGCCTTAAAATTCGTCTGCTCCCAAGGGCTGTGTAAACGACGCGGTTGGATTACCCACGCCCGTATTGATGAGAATCCCGTAATAAGGGGACATGATCTCTGCTTTGACAAGACGTGCCAATGACAACCGCATCATGAAACATGGGGCGAAAAACGGTTCGAAATTATGACCGGACACGTCGCATTACTAAGGTTGTCAGCAGATTGGACTTGTGTGTTATTATATTCTCTCTGCAGTTGTGTGCGGTGTGTGTTACAAGTCCGGACATGATCAATTCGTCTGGAGACTATTCGGGAGTTCGGAAGGAGGAACCTGCCTTGCAATGCCGAAGACAGCACTACACGCCGGATACCTTGTCATTGAAGCCAGGTTCAGGGGCTACTGACGGAGTCCTAGACTAAGGGGTCCTCGGGCGTCTGGCCTATTATCTATGGGCCGGACTGATGGGCTATGAAGATATGAAGACCGAAGGCTGTACCCATGTCCGGATGGGACTCTCCTTGGCATGGAAGGCAAGCTTGGCGAACAACTATGAAGATTCCATCTTATGTAACCAACTCTATGTAACCCTAGATCCTCACGGTGTCTATATAAACCGGAGGGTGTAGTCCGGAAAGGATATACTCAATACCGTAGTCATACAGGCTAGACTTCTAGGGTTTAGCCATTACGATCTCATGGTAGATCAACTCTTGTAATACTCATACTCATCAATATCAATCAAGTAGGACGTAGGGTATTACCTCCATAGAGAGGGCCCGAACCTGGGTAAACATCGTGTCCCTTGTCTCCTGTTACCATCAACCTTAGACGCACAGTTCGGGACCCCCTACCCGAGATCCACCAGTTTTGACACCGACACTTACCAGCATGTCATACTTTGGTTAGGCGGTATTTTTGGATGAAGCGGCCTAGACCGACATTACGCGTACGCTTACGCGAGACTGGTTCTACCGACGTGCTTTGCACACAGGTGGCTGGCAGGTGTCAGTTTCTCCAACTTTTGTTGAACTGAGTGTGACTATGCCCGGTCCTTGTTGAAGGTTAAAAAACACTAACTTGACGAACTATCGTTGTGGTTTCGATGCATAGGTAAGAACGGTTCTTGCTCAACCAGTAGCAGGCACGTAAAACTTGCAACAACAAAGTAGAGGACGTCTAACTTGTTTTTGCAGGGCATGTTGTGATGTGATATGGTCAAGGCATGATGCTATGTTTTATTGTATGAGATGATCATTGAGGGAGTCCTGGATTGGGGGGTCTCCGGACAGCCGGACTATATCCTTTGGCTGGACTGTTGGACTATGAAGATACAAGATTGAAGACTTTGTCCCGTGTCCGGATGGGACTCTACTTGGCGTGGAAGGAAAGCTAGGCAATACGGATATGTACATCTCCTACTTTGTAACCGACCTTATGTAACCCTAGCCCCCTCCGGTGTCTATATAAACCGGAGGGTTTTAGTCCGTAGGACAACATACAATCATACCATAGGCTAGCTTCTAGGGTTTAGCCTCTCTGATCGCGTGGTAGATCAACTCTTGTAATACTCATATCATCAAGAATAATCAAGCAGGACGTAGGGTTTTACCTCCATCAAGAGGGCCTGGACCTGGGTAAACATCGTGTCCCCTGCCTCCTGTTACCATCCGCCTTAGACGCACACTTCGGGACCCCCTACCCGAGATCCGCCGGTTTTGACACCAACATTGGTGCTTTCATTGACAGTTCCACTGTGTCGTCACCATAAGGCTTGATGGCTCCTTCGATCATCGCTAGCGATGCGGTTCAGGGTGAGGCTTTCCTCCCCGGACAGATTTTCATATTCGGCGGCTTTGCACTGCGGGCCAATTCGCTTGGCCATCTGGAGTAGATTGAGAGCTACGCCCCTGGCCATCAGGTCTGATTTGGAAACTTGAACTACATGGCCGATATCCGCGGAGACTTGATCTTCGACGGATTCGAGCCCATGCCGGAAGCGCCGCGCAGTCACGACGAGCAAGACGTAACTCTACCGCGGATAGTGTTTGGGAGATCGCATCCGCAGCTACTCCATCCTTTAATCCGGAGCAAGTCACGCCATCCGAGAGCGGAGAGATGGACCCCGCCATGGAGGTCGCACTCTCAGTGGCGATAGAGCCGGATACTGACTTCACCCCATACGAGAGTCGTGTCGCCAAACCACTGGATTTATCCCCGACCACGGACTCCGAGCCGCCTACATCTGTGCTTGTCGAAACCGACGGGGCACCGATCATGGAGTTCACCTCCGTGGATATCTTTCAGAACTCACCTTTCGGAGATGTGCTAAATTCATTAAGGTCTCTCTCCCTGTCCGGAGAACCCTGGCCGAACTATGTCCGGCTAGAATGGGATGCAGACGACGAGGAAATTCGCTGCCCACCCACCACCCACTTAGTAGCCACTGTCGACGACTTAACCGACATGCTCGACTTCGACTCCGAAGACATCAACGGTATGGACGACTATGCAGGAGACGAACAGGAACCACCGCCCATAGGGCGCTAGACCGCTACTTCATCACATGACGTATACATGGTGGACACCCCCAAAGAAGCCAACGGCGATGAGACATCGGAGGATGACACCTCCAAGAAGCAACCCAAGCGCCGACATCAGCGGCGCCGCTCTAAGTCCCGCCATAGCAAGAACAGCGATAATAATAGTCCACGTGACTCTGGAAGAGACGACAACTGCACCACCCCGGTGGCAGAACACGATCAAGACGCAAACTGCAAACATAGTATGGATCCGACGTCCGAACACGATGACGCCAATGATAAGCCTCATCAATCCCCGTCTAGGGAAGAAAACAGTCCGGACGAAGATGCACCCATCATCCCGGAAACTCACTTGAAGCAAGAGAACCTCCGCAGAAGGCTTATTGCCATAGCGAGAAGCCTGAAGAAACAGAAGCAAAGGCTCAAGGTCGCACCAAATACGCTCAACAGCATGTGGAACAAAGTAAAAAAGTATGATGTAAGTTACCATCCAAATAGCTATCCAAAGCGCAAGCTATTACCAGAATTCGACGATGAGGCCTTAGTGCCCATACAGCCGAAAAGCGATATGGCCAACCGGCCGGATCCACCACCCTGTGAACGCGATAGAGCGGCTAACAAAGTCACGCATAAGTCAACACACGATCTACGTGAGAACTTGCATCAAAAATCCGGCGCAACCAGATCTATCTATGGATCTAGGAAGCGCGCTACAGTACACAACCACCACCGAACACTACAACCGCCCGAACACCATGGCGCATCCCAATATAGGGGTGCCGCACATCCCTTATGTTTCACTGATGAGGTGCTGGATCACGAATTCCCAGAGGGATTCAAACTGGTGAACATAGAGGCGTACGACGGAACCACAGACCCTGGAGTCTGGATAGAGGACTTCATCCTCCACATCCATATGGCTCGTGGAGACGATCTCCATGCCATTAAATACTTGCCCCTCAAGCTTAAAGGGCCAGCTAGGCACTAGCTGAAAAGCCTCCCCAAAAACTCAATTGGAAGTTGGGAGGAGCTCGAGGACGCTTTCCGGGCCAATTTTCAAGGGACTTATGTCCGACCTCCGGATGCAGACGATTTAAGTCATATAATCCAACAGTTCGAAGAGTCCGCCTGAAAGCTTTGGAATAGGTTCCTCACCAAGAAGAACCAAATTGTCGACTGTCCGGACGCCGAAGCCTTAGCACCTTTCAAACACAGCGTCCGAGACGAATGGCTCGCCAGACACCTCGATCAAGAAAAACCAAGAACAATGGCAGCCCTAACAAGCCTCATGACCCGCTTTTGTGTGGGTGAGGACAGCTGGTTGGCCCGTAGCAGCACCAGCGACCCAAGCATATCCGAAGTCAAGGATGGCAATGGTAAACCACGATGCAACAAAAACAAGCGTCGAAATAAAGAAGGTAGCCCAGATAACACGGCGGTAAACGCCGGATTCAGGGGCTCTCGACCAGGTCAGCGGAAAAAGCCTTTCAAAGGCAGTAGAGAAGGACAATCTGGCCTAAACAAAATTCTTGACAAACCCTGTCAGATTCATGGCACCCTAGACAAACCTGCAAATCATACCCATAGAGAATGTTGGGTCTTCAAGCAGGCCAGTAAGCTAAACACAGAACACAAAGGGGAAGAGACACCAAGCGAAGACGAGGATGAACCTCGCCAGCAAAGCGCCGGAGGACAGAAAAAGTTCCCACCAGAGGTTAAAATAGTAAACATGATCCAGGTGACAAAGAGGAGAAGCAATCACGCACTCCGATGCACACGCGCCATCGAGCCCGTCACCCCTAGGCCCAACCCCCTGGTCGGCCTGCCCGATCACTTTCAATCGCAGGGGTCACAATACACATATCCGGCACGAAGGACTGGCGGCCTTGGTGTTAGACCCAATAATAAATGGGTACCATTTCACAAGGGTCCTCATGGACGGCGGCAGTGATCTAAATCTGATATATCAGGACACAGTCCACAAAATGGGGATAGACCCGACACAAATAAGCCACAGTAATACTACCTTCAAGGGAGTAATACCAGGCCAAGAGGCCCACTGCACGGGCTCTCTACTCCTAGAGGTATTCGGTTCTCCCGATAACTTCCGGAGTGAAACGTTAACTTTTCACATCGCTCCATTCCGGAGTGATTTTCAAGCACTACTCGGAAGGGCGGCTTTCGCTCGTTTTAAAGCAATACCGCATTATGCTTTTCTCAAGCTCAAGATGCCCGGTCCACGAGGCGTCATTACAGTTAGCGGAAATACCAACCGTTCTTTACGAACGGAAGAGGACACGGCGGCTCTAACAGCCGCACACTAGACGACCTCACCAACCAGAAAAAATGGCAGGTCGTCAAGACCACGGACACGGTTAGACGAGTCCGGCATTCCATCATACATGCACGAGATTGGTTTTCGCACCCTCATAAAATGATACCAGGGGCTTCCCGTGTGTAATCAGGGCCAGCCTGGCTCAACTAGGCCTCTCTGGAATTTTGATAATTCACTCTTCTTTTTGGCACGACAACTTTCACCTAAGTTCTTTCCTTTTGCAGGTGACAATCATGCTACACCCGTCCAGGACACGGCACAACAGAGACACAGGCGCAGACGTGCAGCAGGGACCCGCCCAAAGGTTTCTTTTTAGATTAAGGCCTTGCGTAAACCTTTTTTACTGTCTCTTGTTGCTCACATCCTCCGGATACTCCACACAACCAAGAAGGATGTCGGCGTTATTGGCATGTGGCCACGCCAGGATTTCGCATGTAGCTAGACACATGGGGTTTCTTATAAAGGGCATTGTTTAGCCCGGTATATGTTATAAAGACCAAACACCTTAGGGAGTGTTCGGCGTCGCGAGTTTGGCCCTATATGCATCAGCTCCGAATCATGTCTTTGGTCAAATGTTGGGTTTGCCCAGCTCCCACGTTTTGGTACCTTACGTTCCGTTATATCGACTAAGGTAGCACTAGGAGAACTACTGCGATTGTGCCCTGGTTTATCCGGATAAGCACCTCAGTAGAGAAAGCCAAAAACTGACTGTCATGATATAGTGAGAGACTGGTCAACCACTCGGTGACTAATCGGAATCTTCGGGATTCCTCCGCATTAACGAAGGGCCGTTTCCCGGTCATGTACGTACGCGCCCCGTATTCGGACGAGCGCGGAAGTACCAGGGGCTATATAGTAGCCCCACTGTGAAACTCCTATGGCTAAGTGGAGGTGGTAAAGCAATATAGTCTGATTGCCTTGTTCGCTACGCTATCACCTCCTTAACGGACCAAGACGTTGGATCAAGTGTGGATATGCATCTTTTGCAAACACCCCCGCATTATATGCGTGGGGGCGGAAGCCGGCGACTGCAAACTTTCAGGTTATATACATATATACATAAACGGCCGCACATGAGGAATCATAGTACTTTCGGGCAAAAGTATAAATACAGCCTTAATTAATTCAGAGAAACATTGTTTGTACAATAGGACTACATGTCACTGGAAAATAATATTCTTCGAGCACTGAGCCTCTATCGAACAAGCGCCTTCAAGGACTTCTTCAAAGTAGTGCTCGGCAGCCACTCGGCCTATGGCCGAACCCTGTGCCGCAACAGTGGTTGCCTCCATCTCCGCCCAGTATGTTTTGACACGGGCAAGGGCCATCCGCGCACCTTCTATGCACGCCAATCTCTTTACAGCATCGATGTGTGGCACAGCATCAAGGAATTGTTGCACTAAGCTAAAGTAGCTATTCGGGCTTGGCCCTCCCGTCCACAGGTGATCCACAACGGACCTCATGGCAAGTCCGGACAACCTATGGAGCTTGGCCCAACCGGTCAATCACTCATTCAGCAGCAGCGGACGGACTAGAGCATGAAACTGTGACCAGAACAGCTTTTCCACTTCGGGGCCTTTCTGATCCTGAAGTACTCGGCTGCATCAGCAGCACTTGCAGCCAAATCCATGTATGCGTCCACAGAACTCCATAGCCGGTCCAGAGGAGCATACTTCGGATCTCCGAACTTAGTCCGCAACAAGAAGGGCTTCCCAAACACGATATCTGTAGCTTGATTCAGCTCCTCTATCGTCACTCTAATTTTGGAGCGGGCTTCCTTGGCAGCCACCCGGGCCTTCTCCAGGTCCGTCGCCTTCGCCCGATTTTCTTCTTCAAGAAGCTGGTAACGGTCAGCAGCATCTTTTAACTCTACAGCCATCTTGGCTATTTTTTCCTTGCTCTCGCAATGCGCGGCCTGTTCGGCTCTTAACTCTTCGGTCGCCTTTAAAGCGGCCGCATTGCTACTCCTCGCTTGCTCCTTGGCTCGGGCAAGCTCCGCCCGAAGGGTCTCCATGGTGGCAGCTCCATCTACAGTAACAACATATTAAAGATACTGGCATCATGCTGCTCTTATTATGTGACGATCACCGGAAAAATCACTCACCTTGTGCCTCGTCAAGCCGGTTGTTGACAAGCACGATGTCGGCATCTGCCGCATCTAGTTGCCACTTTAGTTTGGCAAACCCATCAATCCGGCTAGCCACCGGAGCATCAACCACCTGCACATAAAGGTGGTCTGGTTATTACCTAGCAATATGATCCTCTGTTTGTCGCCGTTCTCGATGACAACCAAAGTCTCAGTTGCTACTATCTGCATGGGCATACCTAACGTATGCGGTACTGTTAAAAGCATACATTATTTCACGTACCTCGAAGCCTTTCAGCAGACTCATAAAAGCTTCATGCAAACCGCTTTCAGCGGATGAAATCCTTTCAATTACCGTACCCATTAGTGTACGATGCGCTTCCAAGAAAGCAGCTTGCCCCAGAAGATCCTTCAGCACGTCCGACCGCACACCGTACGGACCCTTGCTGTCGCTCTCCTTAGGAGCCGGATACTGGGGATTCCGGGCAGCCAAAGGGTTCTCCTCTGGCCCTAGTGGATCCGGAGATACCCTTCGCGACGACACTTCAAGGTCGCCCGCTTCTTGAGCTGGGGAGTCCGGGGGAGGCGTTTCGCTCTCCATCATCTCCGGAAGAAGATCCTCCGAAGATAAACTCTGTCGAGAAGGGCTGCGATCCGGACTGCAATTTATAAGCATCGGTTATTGTCTTCGGAAGTAAGGTAGGATATCTTCACCATTAAATACTTTTTGATTACTTACAGCTTGGTAGAGGGTTGATCCCTGCGCGGACATTGTGCGGCAAGAATACCCTCCGAGGCAGGACCCTCTGGCTGAGATTTCTTCTCCCGTTTGGAAACCTTAGTTTCCGGATCTTCAGAGGTAGTCCTCTTCCTTCCTCGGGGGGAGAGAATGTCAGATTCTCCCCCTGTGTTATCCTCCTTCGCGGAGGCACTCATTCCTGTCGGTGTCAAAACCAGCGGATCTCGGGTAGGGGGTCCCGAACTGTGCGTCTAAGGTGGATGGTAACAGGAGGCAGGGGACATGATGTTTTACCCAGGTTCGAGCCCTCTTGATGGAGGTAAAACCCTACGTCCTGCTTGATTAATATTGATGATATGGGTAGTACAAGAGTAGATCTACCACGAGATCGGAGAGGCTAAACCCTAGAAGCTAGCCTATGGTATGATTGTATGTATATAATCTATCGACTAGCCTGGCCTCGGTTTATATAATGCACCAGAGGCCTAGGATAACAAGAGTCCTAGACGAATACGCCGGTGGGGAGGAGTCCTTGTCTTGATCGCCAAGTCTTGTGGAATCTTCCTTGTATGCGGCAGCTGTCCGAACTGGCCCAGTATACGGCCATGAGGGTCCTCGGCCCAATCTAACAGATCAGGAGATGACGTGGTGAGTACCCCCTAGTCCAAGACAACGTTAGTAGCCCCCTAAACCGGTATTCAAGTTAGGGACGCTCCTCGATTCTTCCGAAACGTTTTTCATCTTCGGTCGTCGGTCTTGAAAACTGGTTCAACAAATCTTCTCATCTTCGATCTTGAAGATCGCCGAAATGCATTCGACGAGTTTACACGTCGGGTATCCGAGGAGCCCCTTTAAGTTTCCGGCCTTTATCAATGCCTTGTTATTTTTATGCCACACCTCGGGTTTGAAGTTGTTCCCGGGTGGCAGTGTCCTCTTGTGTCCTGAGCTCCAACGTCGGACTGCATTCGAGGTATCTTTTGCAGCCGAGCACCAACGTCGGACTGCTTCCTAGCTCTAACACCGAAATGTATCCGAGCTCCAACGCCGGACTATGTATCCGAGCTCCAACGCCGGACTGTATCCAAGCTCCAACGCCGGACTATGTATCCGAGGTGTCGTAAATCACCTTGGTTCAAAGAAGTTTGAAGGAGTTTAGCCGAGCTTAATGCCGGAAATGCCCTCTATGGAGCTAGCCACTAGCGCCCGAGCTTTATGCCGGACTGCTTCCGAGGTGGTGCACCACCCCGAATGTGGGCCGATTTTTGTCAATATTTTTGATTGGTGCAATTTATTCTCTGCCGAGATATATAGCCAGTAGCCCTCAAGGTGGGTATCGGCACATGAAGGATGACATAAGACCGCTGATCCCAGTAGCCGCTGAGACTCAGGTTGATTTGCAAAATCGGTCTGAGGATCAAGTCCTAGCTCGGCAGAATACTTCGGGACACAAAAAGCAGCATGCTCAGTCCTCGAGACTCAGGTTGGGTGCGGCCGCCAACCTGAGGATCCAAATCTCCTCGGAAACTGTATTACACTTAAAATTTTCTGCATTGGACAGGCAATGCTGTAGCCCCCGAGACACTGGTCGGGTGGCAACACCAGATCAGGGGATCAATGTGCCCCTTTAATATTTGTAAATAATAAGCCCGAAGCCCAGTAGCCCCCGAGCCTTAATGCGGGCACGGGTGGCCGAATTAAGGATTGATATCCATAGTAAAATCACAAATTATGTGTAATGACTCTATGTATCCAAGTACTTTACGTCATTAATGCTCAGATCCGCATTGTACAAAACTTTGTTGACCGACCATCGGCTTCCACCTCCTCGGCCAATAGCCGAGGAGTGTTTGTCCTACTTTATAAAGCCTTTATGAGGGCAAAGATTTACAACAAACAAGGCAATCTGGCCATACAGTTTTATAAACAAAGGTATGCAGAGAGATATGTTATATTACTATTTAACAGAAGAAATGTCTTCCAAAGAAAATAGTCCCGCTATTGGTTCCTTTCTTTGGGTTGTCATGCTAAGCATGATCATGAAACCTCAGCTCCAATGTAAGAGCAAAATATCGAGGATTTAGTTTGGGAGGCCAGTTAATAGCCCTCGGTAGTGTTCGGCGATAGTCGAGGTAAAGCCGTAAATACTTCGGCCATTATTATGAATGGCCCGTCATTTAACACCGTCATCGGATCGCTGACCAGTTTACGCTTATTGTGACAGTCAGTTTTCGGCTTTCTCCACTGAGGTGCTTAACCATGTGAGCTGGAAGCACAATCACAGTGGTTCTCCCTTTGCACACCTAGCCGAACAAAGTGGAATGTAGGAGGCAAGCGCAGGAGCCGGGCAACCCAACTATTGACCGAAGACACAATTCGAAACCGATGCATATATAGCAATATCCAAGAATGTTTTTGTCAAATCTCTAAAGGTGTCCGACGTTGCACTACGAGACTTGTGCTGAAAACACACAAATGGTTTAAAAGTGCCATAAGCTTGGAAAACCAAAAAACGCCAGTAAAAACTTGACGTTCGAACAAGATCAAGTGTTCGATGCCAATCCGAAAATTGGCCTTAGCAAAAGAAGTGCTTCTGTCGTGCTTTAATATGACACATCCTATCTCAAGACTTCAAGCGGGCCAGCCTACGGCTTCAACCTCCTATCCCGAAGGCGGAGTACTTCTCGTTAGGCCAGCTTAGCAAACTAAACTCTAGCGGCTTTGAGAGAGAAATTAGGCTCCCCGGCTAGTGACCACACACTCGTGTCGAAAAAAGGAGTGATAAATAATAATAATAATAATAAAACTTTGCAATGACTAAGAAGAAGAACGGCTCAAATAAACTTAAGAGCCCCCAAGTGACTTGAGTAAGAGAATGATTGCATGTACCGAAGTACTTATATCATATCTATGTTCAACCGAACTTTAAACGTGTCTTAACCGACCGTCGGCTTCTCCCTCTTTGGTCAAGGACCGAAAAGTGTTATGTACTCCATCTGTCGAGAATATCGACAGTGTTTCCAATAACCAGGCAATCAGGCCATAAGCCTATAACAGACAAAGCGCGCTCAGGGAACTTATGCTATATTACTGCAAAGTGTAAGAAGCATCTTCGAAGAAAATAGTACCCCCACCGATACCTTTCTTCGGTGCTCATTGTTATTATGAGACTTTTGCAATAGATTTTTTGTACTCATGAGTTCCGTTGTGTGCCGACCATCATCGAAAACAATAAGAGCGCTAGCTTTCGGCTTCACCCAGTCTGAGGTCCGGCTCAGGTGACCCGATCGTGACAATCGCAGAGGTGCTCCCTTTACTCCCTAGCCGAACAATCGGGAACGTAGGGGTAAACACAGGAGCGAGGCAACCCAGCTTGCAAATCGCTTAAGTCAATATGGTGCATATTGTGGCGTAATACACGAACAAGGAATGAAGCCGTACAAGTATAATCATATGCAAGAGGAAAAGCTTCATAAAGGAAGCCCCCAAGTAAACGGGGTATTTGAATTTATGCGTCACAAACAAAGTTTGGATAAGGAAATTTTTTACAAGCAACTTTTTTCCAAAAAAGTATAATGCTTGGTCGAACCGAACACAAGTTAGAAATTAAAGCTTTGAACATGAAAGCGACTTAGCTGGTTAATGTTTTCGGTATTGATGACGCGGTCCGAGCTTGATGCGGGACAAGGTTCCATCCCCCAAGCCGGTCCCGAGGTGGCGGAGCGGAGAGCTCGACACGCCGAAGTGGTGACATAGCACGGTCAATGCAGACCGGTAGAGTGACGCCGAAGTCCCCGGATCATTTTCCTGTGCACAAAAAATAGTGCAAACCGGAGATAATAGTAATAATGATAATTAAAAAAATCGTTGCATAATAAATAATTTATGCAAAGTGAGTAATAAAAGAAATATGGCCTGGCGCCAAAGTCAATGTCGATGCAGGGCGTCGGCGTGATGCGGTAAAGGCGTGGCAAAGCCTGAATTCACAGGTCGGTCCAAGTTCCGGATGCGGCATTCGCCGGACTATGTACGGAGACTGACTAAACCACCATGCGACCCTCGTTAATGCGGCCACCATTTGATAGACATGTGTACATATGATGGACAAGCCAGAGTAATAATTCCTTGGGAAAAATGAACCCAAACAAGCAAAAAATACTGGGATTAATAGCACCTGGTTTATTTGTTGTAGCAATCCAAAGGAAGGCGATTCCCAAAATTGGGACTCGATCCGCACACCCATTGCCTGATGGGCGATAAAACGATGGCATGGCAATGCTGGCAAAGGTTGGCTCGCCGAGAAAAAGCCTCGGTCCAGCTAACGTGACGGAGCTGGTTGGCTAGTGACGCCAAAGTGTCCGGAGTAGGTTGATGAAGAGATGGCGAAGCCCCCGGTCCAGCCGAGATGTCGAAGCCTTGATGTCAGCCGATGAGTCGAAGTAGGTCGGCGTGATGGACACCGGCTTGAAAAAGCAATAGTGCGGCTCTGCCGATGCAGGTTGTGACGTGGTCGATGCCGGCTTGATGAAGCGACCGTGCGGCGATGCCGGTATGCCCGCTCCGTGTAATCCGTGGGGCGGCGATGTTGACGATGATTTATCATTCGCGATGCCGGACTCTTGTTCGGCTTGCCGAGATGATGATCCGAAGAAGTTGACTTCGGCTCAACAAAGTGATGACGTGTCTAGCGCAGGTCGGCAGCCGTGGAGCAATATTGCCGGACTGGTTTGACACCAGCATGATGTTGAAGATCATGTTCAAAAGATCTTAAAGTTAGTGGGATGTGTTCGGGAACAAAACACAATACCCCATACAAAACTTCCTTCAAAAGGGATATCCGAAATCCCGTTCATAAAAAAGACGAACTCGAGTCGGATTCGTTTTCACGCAGAAAATGGATCCGAAAAGTGATGCACTAATTGGAAGATTCCCGAAGTTTGAACGGTCGGATCGAGCTGAAATTTTGAGAGGTGGTAGATATAGGAATTCCGCAGCCGATCAACGGTTGGATCTTCCAAAGAACGTCCAAGCTAAAAGCTGGACACCACGCCCTAAACTCATCCAGATTCCCGTCCAGATTTGACAGGGCTCTGGTATATCGTGGATTGCCAGAGATTCCTCCATCGGAACTCGACGAAATTTTCCAGGGTTGTTGTAGACTCAATTCCGCACAATTCCACCAAAGCGATCGTTAAAAAGACACTTGAGGAGGCGGTGGCGGCGGACACAAGTTTGCTGTCCGGAAAAACAGCACGATCGCCCGAGGGCAATGTTGACGTTGAGCCCCCAGGCTCCCTGGATGATTCCTCCATGATCTTGATAGAGATCGGAGTTGATGTTTATAAAGGCCCTCATCCGAACATGACGATCGGAGGTAGGGCGCAGTCTTTGGTCAAACCAAGGTGACCAGTCGAGCTGGTGACGAAGATGCCAAAGTCGTAGTTGACCTGCAGGCGAGCCATCAACCTTTTGCCGAACACACAGTGGAACTCTCAATGAAAGCACCAATGTCGGTGTCAAAACCAGCGGATCTTGGGTAGGGGGTCCCGAACTGTGCGCCTAAGGTGGATGGTAACAGGAGGCAGGAGACACGATGTTTTACCCAGGTTCGGGCCCTCTTGATGGAGGTAAAACCCTACATCCTGCTTGATTAATATTGATGATATGGGTAGTACAAGAGTAGATCTACCATGAGATCGGAGAGGCTAAACCCTAGAAGCTAGCATATGGTATGATTGTATGTATATAATCTATCGACTAGCCTGGCCTCGGTTTATATAATGCAGCAGAGGCCTAGGATAACAAAGTCCTAGCCGAATACGCCGGTGGGGAGGAGTCCTTGTCTTGATCTCCAAGTCTTGTGGAATCTTCCTTGTATGCGGCAGCTGTCCGAACTGGCCCATGAGTATACGGCCATGGAGGTCCTCGGCCCAATCTAACAGATCAGGAGATGATGTGGTGAGTACCCCTTAGTCCAAGACACCGTCAATTCCCTCGGTTGGAATAGGTAGCGAAGGAGGACCGCTTTCGCCCTCTTTCTTCCCCCCTTCATCTTCCTTTGAGGGCACTAGACAAGGTGCTGGCTCGAGCATCTTTTCCAGCACCGGATTGTCCAAGACCTCAGGAAGGGGGGTCAAACACCGGATCATCTTTGCCTTTGTTATCCAGTCCTGGTCAAAGAGCGATTCTTCAGAGTGATGTCATGATAAATAAAAGGACAGTGTGTTCGGCCATGGGATTACTTACTTGGGCAGCGGGGCGGTTGCAGCTCAGGCCCACGTCCTTGATGGTGTCCGGACACTCTATTTGGGGTCCAAAGAACGACTTGTACATCTCCTCGTGCGTCATGCCGAGGAAATACTGAATAGTGCCTGGTCCTTCCGGGTTGAATTCCCACATGCGGAGGGGTCGGCGTTTGCAAGGCTGGACTCGACGAACCAGCATAACTTGCATTACCATAACCAGACTGAAATCTCCCTCGAAGAGACCTCGGATACGGCTCTTCAGTATTGGCACGTCCTTGGCTGGACCCCGGCTCAGCCCCCTGCTGATCCATGACATCAGTTGTGGTGGGGGGCCCAAGCGAAAGGTGGGGGCAGCTACCCATTTGGCGCTTCAGGGAGCCGTGACGTAAAACCACTCTCGCTGCCACAATCCAGACACCTCTAGAAAGGAACCCTTTAGCCATGGAGCATCAGCAATTTTGCTTATTAAAGCACCTCTGCATGCTGCGTACTACCCTTCGACCGTCTTAGGCTTCACATCGAAGGTCTTGAGCCACAGATAGAAGTGAGGGGTAATGCGGAGGAAGGCCTCACATACGACAATAAATGACGAGATGTGAAGAAGGGAATCCGGGGCTAGATCGTGAAAATCCAGCCCGTAATAGAATATAAGACCCCTAACGAAGGGATCCAGAGCGAGTCCTAGTCCTCGGAGGAAGTAGGATACGAACACAACGCTCTCGTTGGGTTCGGGAGTAGGGACGACCTGCCCTCGAGCGGGCAGCCTATGCGAAATTTCGGCAGTCAGGTATCTGGCCTCCCTCAACTTCTTGATGTCCTCCTCCGTGACGGAGGAAGGCATCCATCGGCCTTGAAGGCTGGATCCGGACATGATTGAAGGTCTGAAGCACCTGACCTGAGCTTTGGGTGTTAGAGCTCGAGGCGGGGGAAGGATTCGATTGAGCGCGGAAGGGAAAAAAGAAAAAGCCTTGTCCCCTTTATAAAGAGGGTGAATATCAGGCGTCCTCCTTGTGGCCATTTGAGACTTACCTAAGATCTAGGAGTCATAACAACAGGCACGGTTGGGTTACCCACGTTTGTATTGATGAGGATCCCGTGATAAGTGGAACACGATCTCTACTTTGACAAGACGTGTCAAGGAAACCGCCTCGCATTATGTGCAGGGCTGGTTAAAGAAAAACGGTTCAAATAATTACCGGGCCATGGCATGATGTCATACTGCCAAAACGTTTTGTGAAAATATTATTCTCTCTACGGTGGTATGTGGAACTTATTTTGCAGGGTCGGACACTATCCTTGTATTCAAATTCTTCCGTGGTGTATTCGGAGGAGGAACCCGCCTTGCAATGCCGAAGACAACACTGCGCGTCGGACTCATCGTCATTGAAGCCTGGTTCAGGGGCTACTGAGGGAGTCCTGGATTGGGGGGTCTCCAGACAGCCGGACTATATCCTTTGGCCGGACTGTTGGACTATGAAGATACAAGATTGAAGACTTCGTCCCGTGTCCGGACGGGACTCTACTTGGCGTGGAAGGCAAGCTAGGCAATACGGATATGTATATCTCCTCCTTTGTAACGGACCTTATGTAACCCTAGCCCCCTCCGGTGTCTATATAAACTAGAGGGTTTTAGTCTGTAGAACAACATACAATCATACCATAGGCTAGCTTCTAGGGTTTAGCCTCTCTGATCTTGTGGTAGATCAACTCTTGTATACTCATATCATCAAGAATAATCAAGTAGGACGTAGGGTTTTACCTCCATCAAGAGGGCCCGAACCTGGGTAAACATCGTGTCCCCTGCCTCCTGTTACCATCCGCCTTAGACGCACAGTTCGGGACCCCCTACCCGAGATCCGCCGGTTTTGACACCGACAATCATGTTTTGTAACGGAGTTATCGGCAACTGGCAGGAGCCATATGGTTGTCGCTTTATTGTATGAAATGCAATCGCCATGTAATTGCTTTACTTTATCACTAAGCGGTAGCGATAGTCATAGAAGCAATAGTTGGTGAGACGACAATGATGCTACGATGGAGATGAAGGTGTCGCGCCGGTGACGATGGTGATCATGACGGTGCTTTGGGGATGGAGATCAAAGGCACAAGATGACGATGGCCATATCATATCACTTATATTGATTGCATGTGATGTTTATCCTTTATGCATCTTATTCTACTTTGATTGATGGTAGCATTATAAGATGACCTCTCACTAAAAATTTCAAGGTACAAGTGTTCTCCCTAAGTATGCACCATTGAAAAAGTTTGTCGTGCCGAGACACCATGTGATGATCGGGTGTGATAAGTTCAACATTCTTGTACAACGGGTGCAAGATAGTTTTGCACATGCTAAATACTCGGGTTAAACTTGACGAGCCTAGCATATACAGATATGGCCTCGGAACACTAAGACAGAAAGGTCAAGCGTGAATCATATAGTAGATATGATCAACATAGTGATGTTCACCATTGAAAACTACTCCATTTCACGTGATGATCGGTTATGGTTTAGTTGATTTGGATCACATGATCACTTAGATGATCAGAGGGATGTCTATCTAAGTGAGAGTTCTTAAGTAATATGATTAATTGAACTTAAATTTATCATGAACTTAGTCCTGATAGTATTTGCATATCTATGTTGTAGATCAATTGCTCGTGTATAGCTTCCCCATTTTTTTATGATATGTTCCTGGAGAAAACTATGTTGAAAGATGTTAGTAGCAATGATGCAGACTAGCTCCGTGATCTGAGGGTTATCCTCATTGTTGCACAGAAGTATTACGTCCTTGATGCACCGCTAGGTGACGGACCTATTGCAGGAGCAGATGCACACATTATGAACGTTTGACAAAGGTCGGTATGATGACTTCTTAATAGTTTAGTGCACCATGCTTTACGGATTATAACCGGGACTTCAAAAACATTTTGAATGCCACGAAACATATAAGATGTTCTAAGAGTTGAAATTGATATTTCATACTCATGCCCGTGTCGAGAGGTATGAGACCTCTGACATTACTTTGCCTACAAGATGGAGGAGAATAGCTCAGCTAGTGAGCATGTGCTCAGAATGTCCGAGTACTACAATCACTTGAATCAAGTGGGAGTTAATCTTCCAGATAAGATAGTGATTGACAGAGTTCTCTAGTCACTATCACCAAGTTACTAGAACTTCGTGATGAACTATAATATGCAAGGGATAATGGAAACGATTCCCAAAGCTCTTCGCGATGCTGAAATCGGCAAAGGTAGAAATCAAGAAAAAGTATCAAGTGTTGATGGTTGACAAGACCACTAGTTTCAAAGTAAAAGGGCAAGGGAAAGAAAGGGAACTTCAAGAAGAATGGTAAGCAAGTTGCCACTCCCATAAAGAAGCCTAAAGCTAGAGCCAAGTCTGAAACTGAGTGCTTCTACTACAAAGGAAATGGTCACTGGAAGTGGAACTGCCCTAGATACTTGGCGGATAAGAAGGATGGCAAAGTGGACAAAGGTATATTTGATATACATGTTATTGATGTGTACTTTACTAGTGCTCATAGCAACCCCTCGGTATTTTGATACTGGTTCGGTTACTAAAAAGTAGTAACTCAAAACGAGAGTTGCAGCATGAACATAGACTAGTTAAGGGTGAAGTGACGATGTGTGTTGGAAGTGGTTCCAAGATTTATATGATCATCATCGCACACTCCCTGTACTTTCGGGATTAGTGTTGAACCTAAATAAATGTTATTTGGTGTTTGCATTGAGCATGAATATGATTTGATCATGTTTATTGCAATATGGTTATTCATTTAAATCAAAGAATAATTATTAATCTATTTACATGAATAAAACCTTCTATGGTCATACACTCAATATAAATGGTTTATTGAATCTTGATCTTAGTGATACACATATTCATAATATTGAAGCCAAAAGACGCAAAGTTAATAATGATAGTGCGACTTATTTGTGCCACTGCCATTTAGGTCATTTTGGTGTAAAGTTCATGAAGAAACTCCATGCTGATGGACTTTTGGAATCACTTGATTATGAATCACTTGATGCTTGCGAACCATGCCTCATGGGCTAGATGACTAAGACTCCGTTCTCTGGAACAATGGAGCAAGCAACTGACTTATTGGAAATAATGCATACTGATGTATGTGATCCAATGAGTATTGAGGCTCGCGGCGGGTATCGTTATTTTCTGACCTTCACAGGTGATTCGAGCAGATATGGGTATATATACTTCATGAAACATAAGTCTGAAACATTTGAAAAGTTCAAAGAATTTTAGAGTGAAGTGAAAAATCATCGTAACAAGAAAATAAAGTTTCTACAATTTGATCGTGGAGGAGAATATTTGAGTTACGAGTTTGGTCTTCATTTGAAACAACATGGAATAGTTACGCAACTCACGCCACCTGGAAAACCACAGCGTAATGGTGTGTCTAAACATCGTAATCGCACTTTACTAGATATGGTGCAATCTATGATGTCTCTTACTGATTTACCGCTATTGTTTTGCGGTTATGCATTAGAGACAGCTTCATGTTAAATAGGGCACCATCTAAATCCGTTGAGATGACACCGTATGAACTATGGTTTGGCAAGAAACCAAAGTTGTTGTTTCTTAAAGTTTGGGGCTATGATGCTTATGTGAAAAAGTTTCAACCTGATAAGCTCGAACCCAAATCGGATAAATGTGTCTTCATAGGATACCCAAAGGAGATTGTTGGGTACACCTACTATCACAGATCCGAAGGCAAGATATTCGTTGCTAAGAATGGATCCTTTCTAGAGAAGGAGTTTCTCTCGGAAGAAGTGAGTGGGAGGAAAGTAGAACTCGATGAGGTAATTGTACCTTCTCCCGAATTAGAAAGTAGTTAATCACGGAAATCAATTCCACTGATTCTTACACCAATTAGTGAGGAAGCTAATGATGATGATCATGAAACTTCAGATCAAGTTACTACCAAACCTCGTAGGTCAACCAGAGTACGGTCCGCACCAGAGTGGTACGGTAATCCTGTCCTGGAAGTCATGTTACTAGACCATGACGAACCTACGAACTATGAGGAAGCGATGATGAGCCCAGATTCCGCAAAATGGCTTGAAGCCATGAAATCTGAGATGAGATCCATGTATTAGAACAAAGTATGGACTTTGATTGACTTGCCCGTTGATCGGTGAGCCATTAAGAATAAATGGATTTTCATGAGGAAGACGGACACTTATAGTAGTGTTACTATCTACAAAGCTCAATTTGTCGCAAAATGTTTTCGACAAGTTCAAGGTGTTGACAACGATGAGATTATCTAACTCGTATCGATGCTTAAAAGCATGTACGAATCATGTTAGCAGTTGCTGCATTTTATGAAATCTGGCAAATGGATGTCAAAACTGCATTCCATAATGGATTTCTCAAAGAAGAGTTGTATATGATGCAACCAGAAGGTTTTGTCAATCCTAAAGGTGCTAACAAAGTGAGAAAGCTCCAGCGATCCATCTATGGACTGGTGCAAGCATCTCAGTTGGAATATATGCTTTGATAAAGTGATCAAAGCATATGGTTTTATACAGACTTGTGGTGAAGCCTGTATTTACAAGAAAGTGAGTGGGAGCACTACAACATTTCTGATAAGTGCATGTGAATGACATATTGTTGATCGGAAATAATGTAGAATTTTCTGGAAGGCATAAAGGAGTGTTTTGAAAGGAGTTTTTCAAAGAAAGACCTCGGTGAAGCTACTTACACATTGAGCATCAAGATCTATAGAGATAGATCAAGACGCTTGATATATTTTCAATGAGTACATACCTTGACAAGATTTTGAAGTAGTTCAAAATGGAACAGTCAAAGAAGGAGTTCTTGTCTGTGTTGCAAAGTGTGAAGTTGAGTAAAGACTCAAAACCCGACCACAGCAGAAAATAGAAAGAGAATGAAAAGTCATTCCCTATGCCTCGGTCATAGGTTCTATAAAGTATGCCATGCTATGTACCAGACCTATTGTATACCCTTCCCTGAGTTTGGCAAAGGAGTACAATAGTGACCTAGGAGTAGATCACTAGACAGCGGTCAAAATTATCCTTAGAAGACTAAGGAAATATTTCTCGATTATGGAGGTGATAAAGAGTTCGTCGTTAAGAGTTACGTCGACGCAAGCTTTGACACTGATCTGGATGACTCTAAGTCACAATCCGGATACATATTAAAAGTGGGAGCAATTAGCTAGAGTAGCTCCGTGGAGAGCATTGTAGACATACAAATCTGCAAAATACATGCGGATCTGAACGAGGCAGACCCATTGACTAAACTTCTCTCACAAGCAAAACATGATCACACCTTAGTACTCTTTGGGTGTTAATCACATGGCGATGTGAACTAGATTATTGACTCTAGTAAAAAACCTTTTGGGTATTAGTCACATGACGATGTGAACTAATCACATGGTGATGTGAACTATTGGTGTTAAATCACATGGCGATGTGAATTAGATTATTGACTCTAGTGCAAGTGGGAGACTGAAGGAAATATGCCCTAGAGGCAATAATAAAGTTATTATTTATTTTCTTATATCATGATAAATGCTTATTACTCATGCTAGAATTGTATTAACCGGAAACTTAATACATGTGTGAATACATAGACAAACAGAGTGTCACTAGTATGCCTCTACTTGACTAGCTCGTTGAATCAAAGATGGTTAAGTTTCCTAGCCATAGACATGAGTTGTCATTTGATTAACGGGGTCACATCATTAGAGAATGATGTGATTGACTTGACCCATCCGTTAGCTTAGCACGATGATCGTTTAGTTTGTTGTTATTGCTTTCTCCATAACTATACATGTTCCTATGACTATGAGATCATGCAACTCCTGGATACCGGAAGAACACTTTGTGTGCTACCAAACATCACAACGTAACTGGGTGATTATAAAGGTGCTCTACAGGTGTCTCCGATGGTGTTTGTTGAGTTGGCATGGATCAAGATTAGGATTTGTCACTCTAATTGTCGGAGAGGTATCTCTAGGCCCTCTCGGTAATGCGCATCACTATAGGCCTTGCAAGCATTGTGACTAATGAGTTAGTTGCGGGATGATACATTACGGAATGAGTAAAGAGACTTGCTGGTAACGAGATTGAGCTAGGTATTGAGATACCGACGATCGAATCTCGGGCAAGTAACATACCGATGACAAAGGGAACAACGTATGTTGTTATGCGGTTTGACCGATAAAGATCTTCGTAGAATATGTAGGAACCAATTGTTGGGGAACGTAGTAATTTCAAAAATTTCCTACGCACACGCAAGATCATGGTGATGCATAGCAACAAGAGGGGAGAGTGTTGTCTACGTACCCTCGTAGACCGACAGTGGAAGCGTTAGCACAACGCGGTTGATGTAGTCGTACGTCTTCACGGCCCGACCGATCAAGCACCGAAACTACGGCACCTCCGAGTTTTAGCACACATTCAGCTCGATGACGATCCCCGGACTCCGATCCAGCAAAGTGTCGGAGAAGAGTTCCATCAGCACGACGGTGTGGTGACAATCTTGATGTTCTACCGTCGCAGGGCTTCGCCTAAGCACCGCTACAATATTATCGAGGATTATGGTGGAAGGGGGCACCGCACACGGCTAAGAAAACGATCACGTGGATCAACTTGTGTGTCTATGGGGTGCCCCCTGCCCCCGTATATAAAGGAGTGGAGGAGGGGAGGGCCGGCCCTCTCTATGGCGCGCCCTAGGGGAGTCCTACTCCCACCGGGAGTAGGATTCCCCCTTTCCTAGTCCAACTAGGAGTCCTTCCATGTAGTAGGAGTAGGAGACAAGGAAGGGGAAGAGGGAAGAGAAGGAAGGAGGGGGCGCAGCCCCTCCCCCTAGTCCAATTCGGACTAGGCCTTGGGGGGAAGCGCGGCCTGCCTCTCCCTCTCCCCTAAAGCCCAATAAGGCCCATATACTTCTTCTCCCGTATTCCCGTAACTCCCCGGTACTTCGAAAAATACCCGAACCACTCGGAACCTTTCCGATGTCCGAATATAGTCGTCCAATATATCGATTTTTACGTCTCGACCATTTCGAGACTCCTCGTCATGTCCCCGATCTCATCCAGGACTCTGAACTCCTTCGGTACATCAAAACTCATAAACTCATAATATAACTGTCATCAAAACCTTAAGCGTGAGGACCCTACGGGTTCGAGAACAATGTAGACATGACCGAGACACGTCTCCGGTCAATAACCAATAGCGGAACCTGGATGCTCATATTGGCTCCCACATATTCTACGAAGATCTTTATCGGTCAGACCGCATAACAACATACGTTGTTCCCTTTGTCATCGGTATGTTACTTGCCCGAGATTCGATCGTCGGTATCTCAATACCTAGTTCAATCTCGTTACCAGCAAGTCTCTTTACTCGTTTCGTAATATATCATCTCGCAACTAACTCATTAGTTGCAATGCTTGCAAGGCTTATGTGATGTGCATTACCGAGAGGGCCCAGAGATACCTCTCCGACAATCGAAGTGACAAATCCTAATCTCGAAATACGCCAACCCAAAATGTACCTTTGGAGACACCTGTAGAGCTCCTTTATAATCACCCAGTTACTTGTGACGTTTGGTAGCACATAAAGTGTTCCTCCGGTAAACGGGAGTTGCATAATCTCATAGTCATAGGAACATGTATAAGTCATGAAGAAAGCAATAGCAACATACTAAACAATCGAGTGCTAAGCTAACGGAATGGGTCAAGTCAATCACATAATTCTTCTAATGATGTGATCCCGTTAATCAAATAACAACTCTTTTGTTCATGGTTAGGAAACATAACCATCTTCGATTAACGAGCTAGTCTAGTAGAGGCATACTAGTGACACTCTGTTTGTCTACGTATTCACACATGTATTATGTTTCTGGTTAATACAATTCTAGCATGAATAATAAACATTTATCATGATATAAGGAAATAAATAATAACTTTATTATTGCCTCTAGGGCATATTTCCTTCAGTCTCCCACTTGCACTAGAGTCAATAATCTAGTTCGCATCGCCATGTGATTCAACACTAATAGTTCACATCACCATGTGATTAACACCCATAATTCACATTGTCATGTGACCTATACCCAAAGGGTTTACTAGAGTCAGTAATCTAGTTCACATCGTTTATGTGATTAACACCCAAAGAGTACTAAGGTGTGATCATGTTTTGCTTGTGAGATAATTTTAGTCAACGGGTCTGTCACATACAGATCCGTAAGTATTTTGCGAATTCTATGTCTACAATGCTCTGCACGGAGCTACTATAGCCAATTTCTCCCACTTTCAATATGTATCTAGATCGAGACTTAGAGTCATCCAGATCTGTGTCAAAACTTGCATCGACGTAACTTTTTACGACGAACCTTTTTGTCACCTCCATAATTGAGAAATATTTCCTTATTCCACTAAGGATAATTTTGACCGCTGTCCAGTGATCTACTCTTAGATCACTATTGTATTCCCTTGCTTAACACAGTGTAGGGTATACAATAGATCTGGTACACAGCATGGCATACTTTATAGAACCTATGGCTGAGGCATAGGGAATGACTTTCATTCTCTTTCTATCTTCTGCCGTGGTCGGGCTTTGAGTCTTACTCAATTTCACACCTTGTAACACAGGCAAGAATTCTTTCTTTGACTGTTCCATTTTGAACTACTTCAAAATCTTGTCAAGGTATGTACTCATTGAAAAAAAAACTTATCAAGCGTCTTGATCTATCTCTATAGATCTTGATGCTCAATATGTAAGCAGCTTCACCGAGGTTTTCTTTGAAAAAATCCTTTCAAACACTCCTTTATGCCTTGCAGAATAATTCTACATTATTTCCGATCAACAATATGTCATACACATACACTTATCAAAAATGTTGTAGTGCTCCCACTCACTTTCTTATAAATACAGGCTTCACCGCAAGTCTGTATAAAACTATATGCTTTGATCAACTTATCAAAGCGTATATTCCAACTCCGAGATGCTTGCACCAGTCCATAAATGGATCGCTGGAGCTTGCATATTTTGTTAGCACCTTTAGGATTGACAAAACCTTCTGGTTGCATCATATACAACTCTTCTTTAAATCCATTAAGGAATGTAGTTTTGTTTATCCATTTGCCAGATTTCATAAAAATGCGGCAATTGCTAACATGATTTGGACAGACTTAAGCATCGCTATGAGTGAGAAAATTTCATCGTAGTCAACACCTTGAACTTTGTCAAAAACCTTTTTCGACAAGTCTACCTTTGTAGATAGTAACACTACTATCAGCGTCCGTCTTCCTCTTTAAGATCCATTTATTTTCTATGGCTTGCCGATCATCGGGCAAATCCATCAAAGTCCATACTTTGTTCTCATACATGGATCATATCTCAGATTTCATGGCCTCAAACCATTTCGCGGAATCTGGGCTCATCATCGCTTCCTCATAGTTCGCAAGTTCGTCATGGTCTAGTAACATGACTTCCAGAAAAGGATTACCGTACCACTCTGGTGCGGATCTCACTATGGTTTACCTACGAGATTCGGTAGTAACTTGATCTGAAGTTACATGATCAACGTCATTAGCTTCCTCACTAATTGGTGTAGTAGTCACAAGAACATATTTCTGTGATGAACTACTTTCCAATAAGGGAGAAGGTACAATTACCTTATCAAGTTTTCTACTTTCCTCCCACTCACTTCTTTCGAGAGAAACTCCTTCTCTAGAAAGGATCCATTCTTAGCAACGAATGTCTTGCCTTCGGATCTATGATAGAAGGTGTACCCAACAGTCTTCTTTGGGTATCCTATGAAGACATATTTCTCCGATTTGGGTTTGAGCTTATCAGGATGAAACTTTTTCACATAAGCATCGCAACCCAAAACTTTAAGAAACGACAACTTTGGGTTCTTGCCAAACCATAATTCAGATTGTGTCGTCTCAAAGGATTTAGATGGTGCCCTTTTTAACGTGAATGCAGTTGTCTCTAATGCATAACCCCAAAACGTTAGTGGTAGATTGGTAAGAGACATCATAGATTGCACTATATCCAATAAAGTACGGTTATGACAATCGGACACACCATTATGCTATGGTGTTCCAGGTGGCATGAGTTTGTGAAACTATTCCACAATGTTTTAATTGAAGACCAAACTCATAACTCAAATATTTGTCTCCGCGATCAGATCGTAGAAACTTTTTTTTCTTGTCACGATGATTTTCCACTTCACCCTGGAATTATTTGAACTTTTCAAATGTTTCAGTCTTATGTTTCATCAAGTAGATATACTCATATCTGCTCAAATCATCTGTGAAGATCAGAAAATAATGATACCTGTCGCGAGCCTCAATATTCATCGGACCACATACATCAGTATGTATGATTTCCAACAAATCTGTTGCTCGCTCCATTGTTCCAAAGAACGGAGTCTTGGTCATCTTGCCCATGAGGCATGGTTCGCAAGCATCAACTGATTCATAATCAAGTGATTCCAAAAGCCCATCAATATGGAGTTTCTTCATGCGCTTTACACCAATATGACCTAAACGGCAGTGCCACAAATAAGTTGCACTATCATTATTAACTTTGCATCTTTTGGTTTCAATATTATGATTATGTGTATCACTACGATCGAGATCCAATGAACTATTTTCATTGGGTGTGTAACCATATGAGGTTTTATTCATGTAAACAGAACAACAATTTATTCTCTTACTTAAATGAATAACCGTATTACAATAAACATGATCAAATCATATTTATGCTCAACGCAAACACCAAATAACACTTATTTAGGTTCAACATTAATCCCGAAAGTATAGGGAGTGTGCGATGATGATCATATCAATCTTGGAACCACTTCCAATACACATCGTCACTTCACCCTTAACTAGTCTCTGTTTATTCTGCAACTCCCGTTTCGAGTTACTAATCTTAGCAACTGAACTAGTATCAAATACTGAGGGGTTGCTATAAACACTAGTAAAGTACACATCAATAATATGTATATCAAATATACTTATGTTCACTTTGCCATCCTTCTTATCCGCCAATCACCTGGGGTAGTTCCGCTTCCAGTGACCAGTCCCTTTGCAGTAGAAGCACTTAGTCTCAGGCTTAGGACCAGACTTGGGCTTCTTCACTTGAGCAGCAACTTGCTTGTTGTTCTTCTTGAAGTTCCCCTTTTTTCCTTTGCCCTTTTCTTGAAACTAGTGATCTTGTCAACCATCAACACTTGATGCTCTTTCTTGATTTCTACCTTCATCGATTTCATCATGAAGAGCTTGGGAATCGTTTTCGTCATCCCTTGCAAACTATAGTTCATCACGAAGTTCTACTAACTTGGTGATGGTGACTAGAGAATTCTGTCAATCACTATCTTATCTGGAAGATTAACTCCCACTTGATTCAAGCGATTGTAGTACCCAGACAATCTGAGCACATGCTCACTAGTTGAGCGATTCTCCTCCATCTTTTAGCTATAGAACTTGTTGGAGACTTCATATCTCTCAACTCGGGTATTTGCTTGAAATATTAACTTCAACTCCTGGAACATCTCATATGGTCCATGACGTTCAAAACGTCTTTGAAGTCCTGATTCTAAGCCATTAAGCATGGTGCACTAAACTATCAAGTAGTCATCATATTGAGCTAGCCAAACGTTCATAACGTCTGCATCTGCTCCTGCAATAGGTCTGTCACCTAGCGGTGCATCAAGGACATAATTCTTCTGTGCAGCAATGAGGATAAACCTCAGATCACGGATCCAATCCGCATCATTGCTACTAACATCTTTCAACACAATTTTCTCTAGGAACACATCAAAATAAACACAGGGAAGCAACAACGCGAGCTATTGATCTACAACATAATTTGCAAAATACTACCAGGACTAAGTTCATGATAAATTTAAGTTTAATTAATCATATTACTTCAGAACTCCCACTTAGATAGACATCCCTCTAATCCTCTAAGTGATTACGTGATCCAAATCAACTAAACCATGTCCGATCATCATGTGAGATGGAGTAGTTTCATTGGTGAACATCACTATGTTGATCATATCTACTATATGATTCACGCTCGACCTTTCGGTCTCTGTGTTCCGAGGCCATATCTGTATATGCTTGGCTCATCAAGTATAACCTGAGTATTCCGCGTGTGCAACTGTTTTGCACCCGTTGTATTTGAACGTAGAGCCTATCACACCCGATCATCATGTGGTGTCTCAGCACGAAGAACTTTCGCAACGGTGCATACTCAGGGAGAACACTTCTTGATAATTATTGAGAGATCATCTTAAAATGCTACCGTCAATCAAAGCAAGATAAGATGCATAAAAGATAAACATCACATGCAATCAATATAAGTGATATGATATGGCCATCGTCATCTTGTGCCTTTGATCTCCATCTCCAAAGCACCGTCATGATCACCATCGTCACCGGCGCGACACCTTGATCTCCATCGTAGCATCGTTGTCGTCTCACCAACTATTGCTTCTATGACTATCGCTACCGCTTAGTGATAAAGTAAAGCATTACAGCGCAATTGCATTGCATACAATAAAGCGACAACCATATGGCTCCTGCCAGTTGCCGATAACTTGGTTACAAAACATGATCATCTCATACAATAAAATTTAGCATCATGTCTTGACCATATCACATCACAACATGCCCTGCAAAAACAAGTTAGACGTCATCTACTTTGTTGTTGCAAGTTTTATGTGACTGCTACGGGCTTAAGCAAGAACCAATCTTACCTACGCATCAAAACCACAACGATAGTTTGTCAAGTTGGTGTTGTTTTAACCTTTGCAAGGACCGGGCGTAGCCACACTCGGTTCAACTAAAGTTGGAGAAACTGTCACCCGCTAGCAACCTTTGTGCAAAGCACGTCGGGAGAACCGATCTCGCGTAAACGTACGTGTAATGTCGGTCCGGGACGCTTCGTCCAACAACTCACTTGTGTTCTACTCGTGCATATAACATCAACACATAAAACCTAGGCTCGGATGCCATTGTTGGGGAACGTAGTAATTTCAAAAATTTCCTACGCACACGCAAGATCATGGTGATGCATAGCAACAAGAGGGGAGAGTGTTGTCTACGTACCCTCATAGACCGACAGCGGAAGCGTTAGCACAACGCGGTTGATGTAGTCGTACGTCTTCACGGCCCGACCGATCAAGCACCGAAACTACGACACCTCCGAGTTTTAGCACACGTTCAGCTCGATGACGATCCCCGGACTCCGATCCAGCAAAGTGTCGGGGAAGAGTTCCGTCAGCACGATGGCGTGGTGACGATCTTGATGTTCTACCGTCGCAGGGCTTTGCCTAAGCACCGCTACAATATTATCGAGGATTATGGTGGAAGGGGGCACCGCACACGGCTAAGAAAACGATCATGTGGATCAACTTGTGTGTCTATGGGGTGCCCCCTGCCCCCGTATATAAAGGAGTGGAGGAGGGGAGGGTCGGCCCTCTCTATGGCGCGCCCTAGGGGAGTCCTACTCCCACCGGGAGTAGGATTCCCCCTTTCCTAGTCCAACTAGGAGTCCTTCCATGTAGTAGGAGTAGGAGACAAGGAAGGGGGAGAGGGAAGAGAAGGAAGGAGGGGGCGCAGCCCCTCCCCCTAGTCCAATTCGGACTAGGCCTTGGGGGGCGCGCGGCCTGCCTCTCCCTCTCCCCTAAAGCCCAATAAGGTCATATACTTCTTCTCCCGTATTCCCGTAACTCCCCGGTACTCCGAAAATACCCGAACCACTCGGAACCTTTCCGATGTCCGAATATAGTCGTCCAATATATCGATCTTTATGTCTCGACCATTTCGAGACTCCTCGTCATGTCCCCGATCTCATCCGGGACTCCGAACTCCTTCAGTACATCAAAACTCATAAACTCATAATATAACTATCATCGAAACCTTAAGCGTGCGGACCCTACGGGTTCGAGAACAATGTAGACATGACTGAGACACGTCTCCGGTCAATAACCAATAGCGGAACCTGGATGCTCATATTGGCTCCCACATATTCTACGAAGATCTTTATCGGTCAGACCGCATAACAACATACGTTGTTCCCTTTGTCATCGGTATGTTACTTGCCCGAGATTCGATCGTCGGTATCTCAATACCTAGTTCAATCTCGTTACCGGCAAGTCTCTTTACTCGTTTCGTCATACATTATCTCGCAACTAACTCATTAGTTGCAATGCTTGCAAGGCTTATGTGATGTGCATTACCGAGAGGGCCCAGAGATACCTCTTCGACAATCGGAGTGACAAATCCTAATCTCGAAATACGCCAACCCAAAATGTACCTTTGGAGACACCTGTAGAGCTCCTTTATAATCACCCGGTTACATTGTGACATTTGGTAGCACACAAAGTGTTCCTCCGGTAAACGGGAGTTGCATAATCTCATAGTCATAGGAACATGTATAAGTCATGAAGAAAGCAATAGCAACATACTAAATGATCGAGTGCTAAGCTAACGGAATGGGTCAAGCCAATCACATAATTCTTCTAATGATGTGATCCCGTTAATCAAATAACAACTCTTTTGTTCATGGTTAGGAAACATAACCATCTTCGATTAACGAGCTAGTCTAGTAGAGGCATACTAGTGACACTCTGTTTGTCTATGTATTCACACATGTATTATGTTTCCGGTTAATACAATTCTAGCATGAATAATAAACATTTATCATGATATAAGGAAATAAATTATAACTTTATTATTGCCTCTAGGGCATATTTCCTTCACCAATATGAGCATCCAGATTCCGCTATTGGTTATTGACCGGAGACGTGTCTCGGTCATGTCTACATAGTTCTCGAACCCGTAGGGTCCACACGCTTAAAGTTCTATGACAATCGGTATTATGAGTTTTTGTGTTTTGATGCACCGAAGGTAGTTCGGAGTCCGGGATATGATCACGAACATGACGAGGAGTCTCTAAATGGTCGAGACGTAAAGATCGATATATTGGACGACTATGTTCGGACACCAAAAGTGTTTCGGGAGGTTTCGGACATATACCAGAGTACCGGGGGGTTACCGGAACCTTCCGGGGAGTATATTGGACCTAATGGGAGAAGAGGAGGGGCGGCCAGGGCAGCCCCCCTCCCCCTCTAGTCCGAATTGGACAAGGAGGGGGGCGGCGCCCCCTTTCCTTCTCTCCTTCTCTCCCTTCCTTCTCATGTCCTACTCGTACTTGGAAGGGGGGAGTCCTACTCCCGGTGGGAGTAGGACTCCTCATGGGGCGCGCCATAGGAGGTCGGCCCCCTCCCCCCCCCCTCCACTCCTTTATATACGGGGAGGGGGCACCCCTTGGAGACACAACAATTGATCATTGATCTTTTAGCCATGTGCGGTGCCCCCCTCCAGCATAATCCACCTCGGTCATATCGTAGCGGTGCTTAGGCGAAGCCCTGCGTTGGTAGCTTCATCAACACCATCACCATGCCGTCATGCTGACGAAGCTCTTCCCGGAATCTCTACTGGATCATGAGTTCGCGGGACGTCACCGAGCTGAGCGTGTGCTGAACGCGGAGGTGCCGTGCGTTCGGTACTGAGGATCGGTCGATCGTGAAGATGTACGACTACATCAACCGCGTTGTTATAACGCTTCCGCTTACGGTCTACGAGGGTATGTAGACAACACTCTCCCCTCTCGTTGCTATGCATCACCATGATCTTGCGTGTGCGTAGGATTTTTTTTTGAAATTACTACATTCCCCAGCAGTATTAATATGCATAATGGATCTGAACATATGATCTTCCACCAAGTAAACCAACTAGCATCAACTACAAGGAGTAATCAACACTACTAGTAACCCACAGGTACCAATATGAGGCTTTGGGACAAAGATTGGATACAAGAGATGAACTAGGGTTTGAGAGGAGATGGTGCTGGTGAAGATGTTGATGGAGATTGACCCCCTCCCGATGAGAGGATCGTTGGCGATGACGATGGTGATGATTTCCCCCTCCCGGAGGGAAGTTTCCCCGGCAGAACAGCTCCGTCGGATCCCTGAATTGGTTCCGCCAAGGTTCCGCCTCGTGGCGGCGGAGTTTCGTCCCATGAGCTAGCTTATGATTTTTTTCCTCGACGAAAGACTCCATATAGCCAAAGATGGGCATCAGAGGGCCACCGTGGGGCCCACGAGGCAGGGGGGCGCCCAGGGGGTAGGGTGCGCCCCCCACCCACATGGATGGTGGGTGGCCCCCCTCTGGTACTTCTTTCGCCCAATATTTTTTATATATTCTGAAACTTGCTCCCATGAAGTTTCAGGACTTTTGGAGTTGTGCAGAATAGGTGTCTAATATTTGCTCCTTTTCCAGCCCAGAATTCCAGCTGTCGACATTCTCCCTCTTCATGTAAACCTTGTAAAATAAGAGAGAATAGGCATAAGTATTGAAACATAATGTGCAATAACAGCCCATAATGCAATAAATATCAATATAGAAGCATGGTGCAAAATGGACGTATCATGGCCCTCCTCCTGTGTTTATTGACTCCAATATTTCTTAAATAATCCATAAAAAATCTCCGTAAAGTTTTAGCCCATTTGGAGTTGTGCAGAATAGGTGGCCTGACGTAGCTTTTCCAGGTCCAGATTTCCATCTGCCAAAATTCTCCCTCTTGGTGTGTTTCTTGTAAATTATGAGAGAAAAGGCATTAGAATTACTCCAAAAAGCATTATTATGGATAAAAACATTATAAATAACAGCAAGGAAACATGATGCAAAATGGATGTATCAACTCCCCCAAGCTTAGAGCTCGCTTGTCCTCAAGCAAAAACCGAAATCGAAAAACATGTCCACATGCTTTGAGAGAGAGGTGTCGATAAAAACAAAATATGGACATAGAAGCATCATGTTGATTATTATAACAACAACAAGATTAAACAAAGGACTTTTATCATATACTTCCCATGAATAAGTAACAGTTCATCACATAATTGAAGTATAAAGCAAAAACTCTATTAGAAACCAACAAACTATGTTCTCAGTCAACTTTGCAACTACAATTCATCATCCTTTCAGGAAGAGTCACATGTCGGAGCCTTTAAAGCAAGTCCACATACTCAACCATCATATAGTATTCTATGATTGCTAACACTCACCTTGTACCCATGAACAAAACATTTCAACCAGACACATAGAAAGATAGGGGCTTATGATTTTGCCTCCCAACATACTCACCTCAAGGGTGATGTCAACATTAATAACTCATGCCATCTATATTCAACTGGACATATGTGCCTAGATCTTTCCTCACCACATGATTCTTGCCAAAAAGAGAAAAATAAAAGGAATAGAGAGAAAAACTTTGACTCTTTGCATAAAAGTAAAACATAGGCCCTTCGTAGAGGGAAGCAGAGGTTGCCATGCGCTTATTTGTTTGCATGCTCAACCCCTTAGTGCAAAAGAATGTCACGTTACATTGCCCCTTAAGATGACAACCTTTATTATGCAGTATGTCGCTTTTATTCATTATCATCCAAGTTCGTGCAACGCTCAATTTTCTCTTGCACTAAAATATCTCACATATTTAGAAGCAATTTTTATTGCCTTTTTGCACTGATGACAACTTACTTGAGGGATCTTGTTCAATCCCTAGGTAGGTATGGTGGACACTTTGAAAAATATTTGGGTTTAAGGGTTTTTGGATGCACAAGTAGTATCTCTACTTAGTACAGAATTTTTTGCTGGCAAAGATAGGGGGCAAACATCACATGTTAAAGGATCTATGACAATATGACTTCTATGTGAATATAATATTGGCATATAATATTTTGATGAGGGCTCACAATCACAAAAGATTTCTAGGATAGTATATCTATATGTGAATCTTCTCTTCCCTTATTAATTCTTTCATGAGTTGCATCATTGACTAATGCTATGCTTATCAATCTCTAATAAAATTTTCTTACTTATACTTTTCCTTATGTGGTGCTATCACTTACCATAGGATTAGTATATACTATTTTTCATTATCTCTATCCTTTATTTATTTCTTTCTTTCTTGTTTCTTTTCTTTTCTTTATTTGCAACATGAGAGTAAAGAAAACAAAAACTCATACTAAACTTTATTATATAACTTGCACACAATTACAAGGATAGATCACTAAGCAAACTTTCAAATAAGAAAGGATCGAACTAAACTTTATTTCATCTAAAAGCGAAAGATTGAACTAAGATAAATAAAAGCAAAAGGGTAGTGGGGGTGATACAATACCGGGGCATGCTACCTCTTGAGCTTGCGTTGGATTTCCCCGAAGAGGAAGGGATGATGCAGCAGAGTAGCGTAAGTATTTCCCTCAGTTTCTGAGAACCAAGGTATCAATCCAGTAGGAGGCCACGCTCAAGTCCCTCGTACCTGCACAAAACGATAGCTACTCGCAACCAACGCGATTAGGGGTTGTCAACCCCTTCACGGTCACTTACAAGAGTGAGATCTGATAGATATAATATTTTTGGTATTTTTGGTATAAAGATGCAAATTGAAAAGTAAAAGGCAAAGTAAAAAGCAAAACAAGATTAAAGCGATGGAGATTGATATGATGAGAATAGACCCGGGGGCCATAGGTTTCACTAGTGGCTTCTCTCAAGAGCATAAGTATTCTACGGTGGGTGAACAAATTACTGTTGAGCAATTGACAGAATTGACCATAGTTATGGGAATATCTAGGCATGATCATGTATATAGGCATCACGTCCGTGACAAGTAGACCGAAACGATTCTGCATCTACTACTATTACTCCACTCATCGACCGCTATCCAGCATGCATCTAGGGTATTAAGTTAAAAACAGAGTAACACCTTAAGCAAGATGACATGATGTAGAGAGATAAATTCATGCAATATGAAATAAACCCCATCTTGTTATCCTCGATGGCAACGATGCAATACGTGCCTTGCTGCCCCTTCTGTCACTGGGAAAGGACACCGCAAGATCGAACCCAAAGCTAAGCACTTCTCCCATGGCAAGAACTACCAATCTAGTTGGCCAAACCAAACGGATAATTCGAAGAGACTTGCAAAGATAACCAATCATACATAAAAGAATTCAGAGAAGATTCAAATATTATTCATAGATAGACTTGATCATAAACCCACAATTCATCGATCTCAACAAACACACCGCAAAAAGAAGATTACATCGAATAGATCTCCACAAGAGAGGGGGAGAACTTTGTATTGAGATCCAAAAAGAGAGAAGAAGCCATCTAGCTACTAACTATGGACCCGAAGGTCTAAGGTAAACTACTCACACTTCATCGGAGAGGCTATGATGATGTAGAAGCCCTCCGTGATGACGGCCCTCTCCGGCGGAGCTCCGGAACAGGCCCCAAGATGGGATCTCGTGGATACAGAAAGTTGCGGCGGTGGAATTAGGTTTTTGGCTCCTGTTCTGATCATTTGGGGGTACGTAGGTATATATAGGAGGAAGGAGTACGTCGGTGGAGCTCCGAGGGGCCCACGAGGCAGGGGGCGCGCCCCCCACCCTCGTGACCGCCTCTCTGATACCTTGGCGTAGGGTCCAAGTCTCCTGGATCACGTTCGGTGAGAAAATCACGTTCCCGAAGGTTTCATTCCGTTTGGACTCCGTTTGATATTCCGTTTCTTCGAAACACTAAAATAGGCAAAAAAACAGCAATTCTGGGTTGGGCCTCCGGTTAATAGGTTAGTCCCAAAAATAATATAAAAGTGGAAAATAAAGCCCAATATAGTCCAAAACAGTAGATAATATAGCATGGAGCAATCAAAAATTATAGATACGTTGGAGACGTATCAGGCATCCCCAAGCTTAATTCCTGCTCGTCCTCGAGTAGGTAAATGATAAAAAGAGAATTTTTGATGCGGAGTGCTACTTGGTATAATTTCAATGCAAATCTTCTTAATTGTGGTATGAATATTCAGATTAGGAAGATTCAAGAGAAAAGTTCATATTGACATAGAGAATAATAATACTTCAAGCAAACCAACAAAGCAATTATGTTTTCTCAAAGTAACATGGCCAAAGAAAGTTTATCCCTACAAAATCATATAGTTTAGTCATGCTCCATTTTCGTCACACAAGAATGCTCTCATCATGCACAACCCCGATGACAAGCCAAGCAATATTTTCATACCTTAATAATTTCAAACTCATAAACTTTCACGCAATACATGAGCGTGAGCCATGGATATAGCACTATGGGTGGAATAGAATGATGGGGGGTTATGTGGAGAAGAGAAAAAGGAGAAAGTCTAACATCAACGAGGCTAATCAATGGGCTATGGAGATGCCCATCGATTGATGTTAATGCAAGGAGTAGGGATTGCCATGCAAAACGGATGCACTAGAGCTATAAATGTATGAACGCTCAATAAAAGAAACTAAGTGGGTGTGCATCCAACTTGCTTGCCCACGAAGACATAGGGCACTTGAGGAGGCCCATTTTTGGAATATACAAGCCAAGTTCTATAATGAAAAATTCCCACTAGTATATGAAAGTGATAACTCAAGAGACTCTCTATATGAAGAACATGGTGCTACTTTGAAGCACAAGTGTGGAAAAAAGAAATAGTAGCATTGCCCCTTTTTATTTATTTTATTTTTTGGGGCCTTCTTTTTTTCTTTGGCCTTTCTCCCCTTTTTTGGGACAATGCTCTATTGAATGATGACCATCACACTTCTATTTATTTACAACTCAATGATTACAACTCGATACTAGAACAAAGTATGACTCTATATGGATGCCTCCGGCGGTGTACCGGGATATGCAATGAATCAAGAGTGACAAGTATGAAAAAATTATGAACGGTGGCTTTGCCACAAATACTATGTCAACTACATGATCATGCTAAGCAATATGACAATGATGAATATGTCATGATAAACTGGATGGTGGAAAGTTGCATGGCAATATATCTCGGAATGGCTATGGAAATGCCATAATAGGTAGGTATGGTGGCTGTTTTGAGGAAGATATAAGGAGATTTATGTGTGAAAGAACGTATCATATCACGGGGTTTGGATGCACCGGCGAAGTTTGCACCAACTCTCAATGTGAGAAAGGGCAATGCACGGTACCGTAGAGGCTAGCAATGATGGAAGGGTGAGAGTGCGTATAATCCATGGACTCAACATTAGTCATAAAGAACTCATATACTTATTGCAAAAATCCACGAGCCATCAAAAACCAAAGTATTATGCGCATGCTCCTAGGGGGATAGATTGGTAGGAAAAGACCATCGCTCGTCCCCGACCGCCACTCATAAGGAGGACAATCAAATAACACCTCATGTTTCAAATTTGTTACATAACGTTTACCATACGTGCATGCTACGGGACTTGCAAACTTCAACACAAGCACTTCTCAAATTCACAACTACTCAACTAGCATGACTTTGATATTATTACCTCCATATCTCAAAACAATTATCAAGCATCCAACTTTTCTTAGTATTCAACATACTCAAAAGAAAGTTTCACAAATCTTGAATACCAAGCATGTTATTATTAAGCAAATTACCATGCTATTAAGACTCTCAAAATAATTTAAGTGAAGCATTAGAGACTAATAGTTTCTTTAAAACAAATCCACCACCGTGCTCTAAAATATCTAAGTGAAGCACATAGAGCAAAATTATAATGCTCAAAAGATATAAGTGAAGCACATGGAGCAAAACTACTTAGCTCAAAAAGATATAAGTGAAGCACATAGAGTATTCTATCAAATTCTAATTCATGTATGGCTCTCTCAAAAGGTGTGTACAGAAAGGATGATTGTGGCACACTAACAACCAAAGACACAAATAATACAAGATGCTCCAAGCAAAACACATATCATGTTGGTGAATAAAAATATAGCTCCAAGTAAATTACCGATGGAAGTGGACGAAAGAGGGGATGCATTCCAGGGCATCCCCAAGCTTTGAATTTTTGGTGTCCTTTGATTATCATGGGGGTTCCATGGGCATCCCCAAGCTTAGGCTCTTGCCACTCCTTGTTCCATAATCCATCACAAGAATTCACCCAAAACTTGAAAACTTCACAACACAAAACTTAAAGTAGAAAACTCGTGAGCTCCATTAGCGAAAGAAAACAAAAGACCACTTCAAGGTACTGTAATAAACTCATTATTTATTTATATTGGTGTTAAACCTACTGTATTCCAACTTATCTATGGATTATAAACTATTTTACTAACCATAGATTCATCAAAATAAGCAAACAACACACGAAAAACAGAATCTGTCAAAAACTGAACAGTCTGTAGTAATCTGTAGCTAGCGCAAGATCTGGAACCCCAAAAATTCTAAAATAAATTGATGGACGTGAGGAATTTATCTATTAATCATCTTCAAAAATAATTAACTAAATAGCACTCTTAAAATAAAAATGACAGCAGTTCTCGTGAACGCTAAAGTTTCTGTTTTTTACAGCAAGTTCAACAAGACTTTCCCCAAGTCTTCCCAACGGTTCTACTTGGCACAAACACTAATTAAATACAAAAAAACACAACCAAAACATAGGCTAGATAGTTTATTTATTACTAAACAGGAGCAAAAAGCAAGGAATAAAAATAAAATTGGGTTGCCTCCCAACAAGCGTTATCGTTTAACGCCCCTAGCTAGGCATAAAAGCGAGGATAGATCTAGGTATTGCCATCTTTGGTTTTAGAGAAAAAGAGAGCAAACTTGTTATCTATGGAATTAATCTTTCTATTTTGACAGAGTACATGTCCATTAATGGTAGAAGAAAGATTAAGAATGTTGCGGAAATTGGCATCTAGGCTAGCTTTTATCTCTTTAATAGATTTGTTTTGGTAAGAAAGCAAGAGAGATGTGATTTCAGTTTTCTCATTAATGGGGTGCCCAAATATAGTTTTCATCCTCTCATAGGTATCTATGGGGTCCCCTTCAAGAAAACCCCCTCGAAAATAGAATCTAAAACTTGTTTGAACGAAGCGGGTAGCCCAACATAAAAGCTTTTTAAGTAAACCTCAATTTGATATTGGGGTACATAGCTAGCCCGGATCCTTAACAGCCTATCCCAAGCATCTTTCAAAGATTCATCAAGTAAATAACGAAAAATTCCAGAATCATCTTCATCAAAATTACTAAGGTTCTCATTGATAACTCCGGCAAGTTGTTCTATAGCATTCCAATTTGTGAGTTTAGATAAGATAGCAGGATTGTCTAAAGCACTAGAACTTTGGAGAGAACCCCCAACTATTTTTGGTTCTGACATGGCGAGGGAAAAGAGGCAAACATAAAAAGAGAGGGGGGATAGATAGAGAGGGTGAATAAAACGGCAAGGGTGAAGTGGGGGAGAGGAAAACGAGAGGCAAATGGCAAATAATGTAATGCGAGAGATAGGGATTGTGATGGGTACTTGGTATGTTGACTTTTTGCGTAGACTCCCCGGCAACAGCGCCAGAAATCCTTCTTGCTACCTCTTGAGCTTGCGTTGGATTTCCCCGAAGAGGAAGGGATGATGCAGCAGAGTAGCATAAGTATTTCCCTCAGTTTTTGAGAACTAAGGTATCAATCCAGTAGGAGGCCACGCTCAAGTCCCTCGTACCTACACAAAATGATAGCTACTCGCAACCAACGCGATTAGGGGTTGTCAACCCCTTCACGGTCACTTACAAGAGTGAGATCTGATAGATATAATATTTTTGGTATTTTTGGTATAAAGATGCAAATTGAAAAGTAAAAGGCAAAGTAAAAAGCAAAACAAGATTAAAGCGATGGAGATTGATATGATGAGAATAGACCCGGGGGCCATAGGTTTCACTAGTGGCTTCTCTCAAGAGCATAAGTATTCTATGGTGGGTGAACAAATTATTGTTGAGAAATTGACAGAATTGAGCATAGTTATGGGAATATCTAGGCATGATCATGTATATAGGCATCATGTCCGTGACAAGTAGACCGAAACGATTCTGCATCTGCTACTATTACTCCACTCATCGACCGCTATCCAGCATGCATCTAGAGTATTAAGTTAAAAGTAGAGTAACGCCTTAAGCAAGATGACATGATGTAGAGAGATAAATTCATGCAATATGAAATAAACCCCGTCTTGTTATCCTTGATGGCAACGATGCAATACGTGCCTTGCTGCCCCTTCTGTCACTGGGAAAGGACACCGCAAGATCGAATCCAAAGCTAAGCACTTCTCCCATGGCAAGAACTACCAATCTAGTTGGCCAAACCAAACGGATAATTCGAAGAGACTTGCAAAGGTAACCAATCATACATAAAAGAATTCAGAGAAGATTCAAATATTATTCATAGATAGACTTGATCATAAACCCACAATTCATCGGTCTCAACAAACACACCGCAAAAAGAAGATTACATCGAATAGATCTCCACAAGAGAGGGGGAGAACTTTGTATTGAGATCCAAAAAGAGAGAAGAAGCCATCTAGCTACTAACTGTGGACCCGAAGGTCTGAGGTAAACTACTCACACTTCATCAGAGAGACTATGATGATGTAGAAGCCCTCCGTGATGACGGCCCTCTCCGGCGGAGCTCCGGAACAGGCCCCAAGATGGGATCTCATGGATACAGAAAGTTGCGGCGGTGGAATTAGGTTTTGGCTCCTGTTCCGATCATTTGGGGGTACATAGGTATATATAGGAGGAAGGAGTACGTCGGTGGAGCTCCGAGGGGCCCATGAGGCAGGGGGCGCGCCCCCCACCCTCGTGACCGCCTCTCTGATGCCTTGGTGTAGGGTCCAAGTCTCCTGGATCATGTTTGGTGAGAAAATCACATTCCTGAAGGTTTCATTCCGTTTGGACTCCGTTTGATATTTCGTTTCTTCAAAACACTAAAATAGGCAAAAAAACAGCAATTCTGGGCTGGGCCTCCGGTTAATAGGTTAGTCCCAAAAATAATATAAAAGTGGAAAATAAAGCCCAATATAGTCCAAAACAGTAGATAATATAGCATGGAGCAATCAAAAATTATAGATACGTTGGAGACGTATCAGGGCACCTCCCTCAAGCTTGGCGGAAGCCAAGGGGAGTGCCCATACCCGATACTCAATTCCCCTTTTGGTGGTGAGGAAGATAATGGTGGTGGTGAAGGAGAGATCTTGTCCTCGGATTTCCATGGCAGTGGCCCAATAGGTTTGTCAAAAAACAGCAAGAAAAGAGAACAGAGGATTTCTTCGCGATATGGTGGTTAACAGGTTCGGTAAGTTTATATAGATTTTTAACCTTGTAGGGCAAGTTCATGGAAGAAAACGGAATACGGGAGGTGTCCCAGGTGGGCACAACCCACCTGGGCGCGCCGCCCTGGTGTATTGTGTCCACCAGGGGACGCTTCCTGGTAGTTTCTTTATTCCTACAATTCTAAGATATTCCAAAACTGATAAAAAATATTTTTGCAGATTTTTCGGAGTCCGTTTACTTACCGTATCACGTACCTCCTTATTTTCACGATTCTGGAGTGTTCCAAAAGGACTCTTTTATGTGTTCTTTCGGTGTCAAGGTTTGGATAATATTGCTTTCAACATTAATAGGCGTACCTAAGATATAATGCCTTATTCGTTGCCCGTTGACAACCTTCGAGTTAGTGCCTTCGAAATTATTTATTTTGATTGCACCAGACCGGTAAACCTCCTTGATGACATATGGGCCTTCCCATTTCGAGAGGAGCTTCCCTGCAAAGAATCTAAAACGAGAGTTGTACAAAAGAACATATTCTCTGACTTTAAACTCACATTTTCGAATTCTTTTGTCATGCCATCTTTTAACCTTTTCTTTGAATAGCTTTGCATTTGCATAAGCTTGGGTTCTCCACTCATCTAATGAGCTTATATCAAATAACGTCTTTTCTCCAGCAAGTTTGAAATCATAGTTGAGTTCTTTAACTGCCCAATATGCTTTATGTTCTAACTCAAGAGGCAAATGACAAGCCTTTCCATAAACCATTTTATAAGGAGACATACCCATAGGATTTTTATATGTTATCCTATAAGCCCAAAGTGCATCATCTAATTTCTTAGACCAATTCTTCCTGGACCTATTAACAGTCTTTTGCAAAATTAATTTTATTTCTCTATTGCTAAGTTCAACTTGACCACTAGACTGAGGATGATAAGGTGAAGCAATTCTATGGTTAACATCATACTTAGCAAGCATCTTACGGAAAGCACCATGAATAAAGTGTGAACCACCATCAGTCATTAAATATCTAGGGACTCCAAACCTTGGGAAAATAACTTCCTTAAGCATTTTAATAGAGGTGTTGCGATCAGCGCTACTAGTTGGAATAGCTTCTACCCATTTAGTAACATAATCAACAGTAACCAAAATATGTGTATACCCATTAGAGGAAGGAAAATGTCCCATGTAATCAAATCCCCAAACATCAAATGGTTCAATGATATGTCTCCAACGTATCTACTTTTCCAAACACTTTTCCCCTTGTTTTGGACTCTAACTTGCAATATTTGAATGGAACTAACCCGGACTGACGCTGTTAACAGAATTGCCATGGTGTTATTTTTGTGCAGAAATAAAAGTTCTCGGAATGACCTGAAAATCAATGGAGAATATTTTTGGAATATATAAAAAATACTGGCAAAAGAATCAAGGCCAGGGGGCCCACACCCTGTCCACGAGGGTGGGGGCGCGCCTACCCCCTGGGCGCGCCCCCTGCCTCGTAGGCCCCCTGGTGCTCCACCGACCTCAACTCCAACTCCATATATTCACGTTCAGGGAGAAAAAAATCAGAGAGAAGGATTCATCGCGTTTTACGATATGGAGCCGCCACCAAGCCCTAAACTCTCTCGGGAGGGCTGATCTGGAGTCCGTTCAGGGCTCCGGAGAGGGGAATCTGTTGCCATCATCATCATCAACCTTCCTCCATCACCAATTTCATGATGCTCACCGCCGTGCATGAGTAATTCCATTGTAAGCTTGCTGGACGGTGATGGGTTGGATGAGATTTATCATGTAATCGAGTTAGTTTTGTTAGGGTTTGATCCCTAGTATCCATTATGTTCTGAGATTGATGTTGCTATGACTTTGCTATGCTTAATGCTTGTCACTAGGGCCCGAGTGCCATGATTTCAGATCTAAACCTATTATGTTTTCATGAATATATGTGAGTTATTGATCCTATCTTGCAAGTCTATAGTCACCTATTATGTGTTATGATCCGTTAACCCCGAAGTGACAATAATCGGGATACTTACCGGTGATGACCGTAGTTTGAGGAGTTCATGTATTCACTATGTGTTAATGCTTTGGTCCGGTGCTCTATTAAAAGGAGGCCCTGATATCCCTTAGTTTCCAATAGGACCCCGCTGCCACGGGAGGGTAGGACAAAAGATGTCATGCAAGTTCTTTTCCATAAGCATGTATGACTATATTCAGAATACATGCCTACATTACATTGATGAACTGGAGCTAGTTCTTTGTCACCTATGTTATAATTGTTGCATGAGTGATCGCATCTGACATAATTATCCATCACTGATCCAATGCCTATGAGCTTTTCACATATTGATCTTTGCTTAGTTACTTTTCCGTTGCCACTGTTAGAATCACTACAAAACTGCTACTGTTACTTTTGCTACCGTTACCGCTACTATCATATTACTTTGCTACTAAATACTTTGCTGCAGATATTAAGTCTTTCAGGTGCGGTTGAATTGACAACTCAATTGTTAACACTTGAGAATATTCTTTGGCTCCCCTTGTGTCGAATCAATAAATTTGGGTTGAATACTCTATCCTCGAAATTTTTTGCAATCCCCTATACTTGTGGGTTATCATTCAACAACAAGAGAATAGGTCATAGGAATTTATTGACGCTTACCAATATTACCTATTCTTTGGCATTCATCACAAGATGAGACATACTTACGAGCATCCTTGAAGAGAGTAGGCTAATAAAATCCAGGCTGCAATACCTTATGAGCGGTTCTATCTCTAGCATGATGCCCTTCATAAGCTTCAGAGTGACATTTCCATAGGATTTGTCCCTGTTCATGCTCAGGTACACAACATCTAATAATACCATCTAATCCTTCTTTATAAAGATGCGGGTCATCCCAAAAGTAATGTCTTAAATCATAGAAGATTTTTTTTCTTTTGTTGATACGTAAAGCTAGGTGGCAAATATTTAGCAACAATGTAATTAGCATAGTCAGCATACCAAGGAGTACCATTAGCAACATTTATTGCGGCTAATTTCTCATCAGGAAAACTATCATCAATAGGAAGTGGGTCATCAAGCACATTTTCAAGCCTAGACAAGTTATCAGCTACGGGGTTCTCAGGTCCTTTTCTATCAATAATATGCAAATCAAATCCTTGTAACAAGAGAACCCAATGAATAAGTCTAGGTTTAGCATCTTTCTTTTCCATAAGATATTTAATAGCAGCATGGTCTGTGTGAACAATTACTTTGGAATCAACAATATAAGGTCTAAACTTATCACAAGCAAACACCACTGCTAAGAATTCTTTTTCAGTAGTAGCATAATTTCTTTGAGCACTGTCTAGAGTTTTGCTAGCATAATGAATAACATTCAATTTCTTATTAACTATTTGTCCTAGAACAGCACCAACAACATAGTCACTAGCATCACACATAATTTCAAAAGGCAAATTCCAATCAGGTGGTTGAACTATAGGTGTATTAATTAAAGCTTTCTTAAGTGTTTCAAAGACTTCAAGACAATCATCATCAAAGACAAAAGGAATATCCTTTTGCCAAAGATTAGTGTGTTGCCTATAAATTTTAGAAAAGTATTTGATAAATCTCCTATAGAAACCAGCATGACCTAGGAAACTACGAATACCTCTGATGTCCTTGGGACATGGCATTTTCTCAATAACATCAACCTTAGCTTGGTCCACTTCAATACCCTTTTTAGAAATTTTATGACCCAAGACAATGCCTTCATTTACCATAAAGTGGCACTTCCCCCAATTCAAGACAAGATTTGTTTATTCACATCTCTGCAAAACTCGATCAAGATTGCTTAAACAGTCGTCAAAAGATTTCCCATAAACAGAAAAGTCATCCATGAAAACCTCAACAATCTTTTCACAAAAGTCAGAGAATATAGCCATCATGCATCTTTGAAAGGTAGCATGTGCATTACATAAACCAAAAGGCATACGTTTATAAGCATAGGTTCCAAAAGGACAAGTAAAAGTGGTCTTTTCTTGATCAGGTTGAGAAACAGGTATTTGCGAGAAGCCAGAATATCCATCAAGGAAACAAAAATGTGTGTGCTTAGATAATCTTTCAAGTATTTGGTCAATAAAAGGCAAAGGGTAATGATCTTGTCTAGTAGCTTTATTTAATTTTCTAGAATCAATTACCATTCTATAGCCTGTAACAATTCTTTGTGGAATAAGTTCATTCTTGTCATTAGGAACAACAGTTATACCTCCCTTCTTAGGGACACAATAAACAGGACTTACCCATCTACTATCTGTTATTGGATAAATTATACCTGCTTTCAGAAGTTTTAATATTTCCGTTCTTACCACCTCTTTCATCTTCGGATTTAACCGTCGTTAGTGGTCAACAACGGTTTAGCATCAGGTTCCATATTAATTTTGTGCTGACATAGAGCGGGACTAATGCCCTTTAAATCATCAAGAGTATATCCAATAGCATCTTGCTGCTTCCTTAGAACTTTCAATAATCTTTCTTCTTCATGTTCTGAAAGGTTAGCACTAATAATAACATGATATATCTTCTTTTCATTAAGATAAGCATATTTCAAAGTGTCTGGCAATTGTTTTAATTCAAACATAGGATCACCCTTAGGTGGAGGAGGACCTCCAAGAGTTTCAACATGCAAATTGTGCTTAAGCAGAGGACATTGTTCAAAGAAAATATTATCTATTTCATTTCTTTCGTGCATATGTAAATCATTCTCATGGTCTAGTAAATATTGTTCTAAAGGATCAGTAGGTGGCACAGCAATAGAAGAAATACCAATTAATTCATCCTTACTAGGCAATTCTTTTTCATGATGGTTCCTACTAAACTTGGAAAAATTAAACTCATGAGACTCATCACCAAAGCTAACACCCACAGTTTGTTTCTGACAATCTATCTTAGCATTAACGGTGTTCAAGAAAGGTCTACCAAAGATAATGGGACAAAAGTCATCTTGTGGGGAACCAAGAACAAGAAAATCAGTAGGGTATTTTATTTTCACGCATAAGACTTAAACATCTGTAATAATCCCACAAGGTGGTATGGTGTCTCTATTTGCAAGTTTAATAGTGACATCTATGTCTTCTAACTTTGTAGGTGCTATGTCTTCCCTAATTTCTTGATATAACTTGTAAGGAATATCACTCACACTAGCACCCATGTCACATAAACCATGATAACAGTGATCCCCTATTTTAATTGAAATAACAAGCATGCCAACAACAGGTCTGTGTTTATCTTTTCCATCAGGTTTAGCAACTCTAGCATCTTCTTCACAGAAGTAGATAACATGCCCATCCACATCTTCTTCCCAGAGATCTTTAACCATAGAAATATTAGGTTCAACTCTAATTTGTTCATCTAGTTTAGGTGTTCTAACAGAGCTTTTGTTAACCACAATTGAAACTTTAGCATGTTCCTTTATCCTAACAGGAAAAGGAGGTTTCTCAAAATAAGCAGTAGGAACAACTGGATCAACATTATAAAGTATAGTTTCTTCTGTAACTGGTACCAGTTCTTTAATTTCTTCTTTAATAGGTGGTTGATATCTAATCCACTTCTCTTTAGGGAGTTCAACATGAGTAGCAAAAGATTCACAAAAGGAGGCTACTATCTCAGAGTCAAGTCCGTATTTAGTGCTAAACATTTGAAAAGCATCGGTATCCATAAAAGATTTCACACAGTCATACTTAAGTTTGGTACCTGACTCTTTACCTTCATCGAGTTCCCAATCTTCAGAGTTGCGTTTAATTCTTTCCAAAAGATCCCACTGGAATTCAATAGTCTTCTTCATAAAAGAACCAGCACAAGAAGTATCAAGCATGGTTTGATCATTACGAGAAAGCCGAGCATAGAAATTCTGGATAATAATTTCTCTTGAGAGCTCATAATTGGGGCATGAATATAACATTGACTTAAGCCTCCCCCAAGCTAGAGCAATACTTTCTCCTTCACGAGGCCAAAAATTGTAGATATAATTCCGATCACGATGAACTAGATGCATAGGATATTTTTTTTGGTGAAACTCAAATTTCAAACGATTCCAATTCCATGATCCAATATCATCACATGGCCTATACCATGCCGATGCTTTTCCCTTCAAAGATAAAGGGAAAACCTTTCTCATCACCTCATCTCCGGGTAAACCTGCAAGCTTAAACAATCCACAAATTTGTTCCACATATATCAAGTGCATATGAGGATGTTCAGTTCCATCTCCTGCATAAGGATTAGCTAGCAGTTGTTCTATCATACCCGAAGGAAATTCATATTCAATATTTTTAGTAGGTGTTGTAGGTTGAGGAGCAATTAATTGTGGTTCTAGATGAGGTGAAGATACCCCGAACATACCCCTCAAAGGATTGTTTTCCCTAGTAACAAGTGACAATAAATTTTAGCACACTATATAAATGTTTCCTTACCGAATTCCACCTACCAGAAGCGCCTCACTCCCCGGCAACGGCGCCAGAAAATAGCCTTGATGACCCACAAGTATAGGGGATCAATTGTAGCTCTTTTCGATAAGTAAGAGTGTCGAACCCAATGAGGAGCAGAAGGAAATGACAAGTAGTTTTCAGTAAGGTAGTGTCTGCAAGTGCTGAAATTGTAAGTAGCGAGTAGTTTGATAGCAAGATAGTTTGTAATGAGCAAGTAACGATAATAGTAAAAAGTATGCAGCAAGGTAACCCAATCCTTTTGAGACAAAGGACATGCCAAAACGGTTTCTTATAATAAGCAAAGCGTTCTTGAGGGTACACGGGAATTTCATCTAGTCACTTTCATCATGTTGGTTTGATTTGTGTTCGCTACTTTGATAATTTGATATGTGGGTGGACCGGTGCTTAGGTGCTGTTCTTACTTGAACAAACCTCCTACTTATGATTAACCCTCCCGCAAGCATCCGCAACTACGAGAAAAGTATTAAGGATAAATCCTAACCATAACATTAAATTCTAGGATCCAATCGGTCCCTTGCGGAATAGTGCATAAACTGGGGTTTAAGTTTCTGTCGCTCTTGCAACCCACCATCTCTTTACTACTCCACAATGCATCCCCTTAGGCCCAAATATGGTGAAGTGTCATGTAATCGACGTTCACATGACACCACTAAGGGAATCACGACATACATACTATCAAAATATCAAACACGTATCAAATTCACATGATTACTTGTAACATGGTTTATCCCATGACCTCAAGAACAAAACTAACTACTCGCAATCTACAAACATGCTCATGATCAGAGGGGTATTAATATGCATAAAGAATCTGAACATATAATCTTCCACCAAATAAACCATATAGTAATCAACTACAAGATGTAATCAACACTACTAGTCACCCCCTAGCAACAATCTATAGTTCCGATAAAAAGATTGAATATAAGAGATGAACTAGGGTTTGAGATGAGATGGTGTCGGTGAAGATGTTGATGGAAATTGTCCTCCCCAAGATGGGAGAGTTATTGGTGATGATGACGATGATTTCCCCCTCCGGAAGGGAAGTTCCCCTGGCAGAATCGCTCCACCGAAGGGCAAAAGTGTTCCTGCCTAACTTCCGCCTCGAGGCAGCGGCGCTTCATCCCGAAAGTCCTCCCCTTATTTTTTCTAGGTCAAAATCACTTATATACCAAAAGATGGGCACCGGAGGTGGGCCGAGGAGGCTACAACCCACCAGGGCGCGCCAGGGGGGCCTGGCGCGCCCAGGTGGTTGTGCCCACCTGGTGGCCCTCCTCTAGTGTTTATTGACTCCAATATTTCTTAAAAGATCCATAAAAGTTCTCCGTAAAGTTTTAGCCCATTTGGAGTTGTGCAGAATAGGTGGCCTGACGTAGCTTTTCCAGGTCCAGATTTCCATCTGCCGGAATTCTCCCTCTTGGTGTGTTCCTTGTAAATTATGAGAGAAAAGGCATTAGAATTACTCCAAAAAGAATTATTATGGATAAAAACATTATAAATAACAGCAAGGAAACATGATGCAAAATGGACGTATCACGTAGCTAGTCGGAGTTCTTTGCTTGATGTCCTCCACTACAACCTTGCAATCCGAGGCAATATGAATCCTGTGGAGGTTGAGATCCTCAGCAAGGGCTAGAGCCTCTCGAACTGCTAAAGCTTCGAGATTTGGTGGGTCACTGATTCCCTTGATAACAATAGCTAATGCTCCCTGGAAAAGGCCAGATTGATCCCGACATATTGCAGCAGCAACTCCACGTCCTCGGTTGGGTCCGATCGCCGCATCGACATTTATTTTGGCACACATACTCGGCGGCGGGATCCATTGTGTAGGCCTGACCATTCGAGGTTTCGCTTGGGCATTTTCCGCCCCTGCAATGATCTGTAAATCGGCCATGTATGCTAGGATGAACTGATTAATTGCTTAAGGGCTCTGAAAAACATCCTCATAAATAGCATTGCGCCTAGCTCTCCAAGCATCCCAAAGTGTGACCACCAGAAGCATGAAATCCTTTTGAGGTAGTTGATCATGCATCGCAAATAACCAGTTTTTTGCATTAGGATCCGTGTTCAGGCTCAAGTGTTGTACCAACTCCTCTTCAGAAAGCGCCCATATGCACCTCGACATAGTACACTTCAAAAGAGCATGCCTCCATGAATCTTCCCTCCCACACAAAGCACATAGGTGGGTGTCAGACATATGGTGGTGGTGTAGCAGATCCGCCGTCGACATTGAATGCCTTGCAAGGCACCATAGGAATACCTTGAGTTTAGACGGGACCTTGATGTGCCATAGCATAGTCCAATTGCTGCGATTCGAGCTCAGCATGGAGCCCCCCGGATATTCTTCCAGCCAATTCCCTCTGTGTTTCCTCGTGTTCAACACCACCCGATATGTAGACTTGACAGAAAACTTTCCGTCCCTCTCGGCAGCCCATGCCCAAAAATCGTCAACAACTCTAGTACATATAGATATTGCCATGATAGCCTTAGCATCAAAAGAGATGAAAGTGGCCCGAATCAGCTCTTCCTTCCATGACGCAGTGGTCATATCATAAGTTCATATACCATCTGAGGCGGATTGGGCATTAACACTGTTATCAGTCTCAAATGTCCAGTCCTCTATAGCCGGTTAGACCTTCATATTTGAGCAATAGATAAACTGAAATAAGCTGCCCCTACCCAGTTTATTCTGAAAACCCAACCATTTTTACTTTCTAGAAGCCTATATTAAAAATATTTTTGTTTGGGCTTCTAAAATAAGCTAACCCCAGAAAGCCGAACTGCCGTTAGGCCCAGTTTTTTTGGGTGATTCCCTCCTCAGCTTCTCTCAAAATCGTCATTCAATTTTTTTTGGACAACGCTAACGCCCACACATGTGGTGGGAGCCAAACCCACCCACACGCCCTATAGCACACAGACTACGACATGTCACTGCATGCATGCATGTGGAAATCTTTTTGGATTTTCTGTTTTTAAAATGTTTTATCTCTTAAATGAAAATCCGATTGAAGATCCATTTTCACCATTAAATCCCTCGCGACGAGATCTTCGAAACTAGATCTCATATCAATATAGTTTGACAAAAAAAATTTGGTTAAAAGTTGCCGTGTCTATTGCACATGAATTACCATGATGTTTACGCTGAAGTTGGCATGATATGTTTCAGCTATTTTCTTCTACATTTAAAAGTAAATTTTGACATATTATAAAATGGGGAATTAAGAAATTAGACTTGCCATGCACCATAAATTAAAATTGCCATGATACATGCACTTAATATTGTCATGGTTCATACAAAAAAATATTTTCATGGTCAAAATACTGGAATTGCCATCATCGAAAAACTAAAATTGCCATGATTACAAACTAAAATTGCCACATGGAAACTTTAGTTTAAACACTATGGAACTACAGTGTAAACATCATTGCAACTTTTGGGCAAAAAAATGCGTCGAAACATATCAACATGGGGTCTAGTTTTGAAGATCTCGTCGAGACGGATTTAATGGTGAGAACGAATTTTTAATTCGCTTTTTTAATTAGAAGATAAAACATTTTTAAGATGAAAATCAACAAGATTTCTGCTGATGTCATATGTTCATACGTGGCAAAATGAGTGGTGATGGAGGCGTGTGGGCGATGTGCAAACGCTCACACGTGTGGGCGTTAGTTTTTCCGTTGTTTTTGGAATCCGATAACTGCCACACGTGTTGGCGTTAAGGAATCTGTCCACACGTTCTGTGTGGTGCCTAAGAGGACCAGCCCACACATCTGTGTGTGGGCAAAACAATTAGCGCCCACACGCCTCTTTTTTGCTCCCAGTCCCTCTTACATGCGTGTGTGTGGGCGAAATAGATAACGCCCACACACGCGGTACGTCAGGCCTTGTACCTCGTGGTCCCGCACGCCCCACGTGACACGCGCGCCCCGCAGTTGCCATGGGTCGGACCATTGTCCATGTTCGTTTAAGTGCAGTTGCCATGTCGCTGAACTACGGTTGCCATGTCGGACAACTACAATTGCCATGTTTGCTCAACTGCAGTTGCCATCTCAGGTCAAAGTTCCAGATTGCCATTTTTTAGACAACTATAGGTGTTGCCATGTGTGGTCTGGTCTACTGCAGTTGCCATGATTTCAAAACTTTAGGAGTTGCCACCTACTAACACTAGGTAGTTGCCATGTAGCGCTACAAAAAAAGTCATGGCAAAAAACATGTTCGAGTAAAAAGAGAGAGTTGCCATGTGCTCACAAGCATGCTAGGGCAGTTGCCATCTAAAAAAAAGAGTTGCCATCTACTTACATGCACGCTAGGTAAGTTTGCCATGTACCATGCAAAACATATGGCAACTGACATGTTCGGGTAAAAAAAGAGTTGCCATCTGCTTGCAATCATACTAGGGCAGTTGCCATGTACAACACTAGGCATTTTCCATGTAGCGCTACAAAAAAAGGCATGGCAAAAAACATGTTCGGGTAAAAGAGAGAGTTGCCATGTGCTCACAAGCATGCTAAGGTAGTTGCCATTTAAAAAGAAAGAGTTGCCATCTGCTTACGTGCACGCTAGGGCAGTTTGCCATGTACCATGCAAAACATATGGCAACTGACATGTTAGGGTAAAAAAAGAGAGTTGCCATCTGCTTGCAATCATACTAGGGAATTTTCCATGTACACTGCAAAACGCATGGCAACTGGCAGCTTGGGTGTGGGAGAGGAGGCAGGTGTGTGGGCGAGATGGAAAACGCCCACACACTAGCCCTTGTGCGTGACTGAAAACTGGTGTGTGGGCGAACTGCTAAACGCCCACACACTGGCCCCTCCATGTGGTAAAACGGATGTGTGGGCGACCTCTCTCACACACCACACAAGCGAGTTGTCCTACGTGGCATACAAAATCAGCTAATTCATGCCAAGATTCGTGCAGAAGTTACTGGACGGTGATGGAGGCGTGTGGACGAGTTGGTTAACGCCCACACGTGTGGGTGTTAACATTTTCGTTTTTTTACAATCCTATCTAGTGAACGTCTAATTAGATATACTAGCGAAAGGGCCCGTGCGTTGCAACGGGAGAAAAATGCCCGAGAATCAGTCTCTCTTTTCTTAGTGAAAAATTCTTTCATGGTCAATGCTAATGTGTATTTCCAGGCAGGTTCATGATGTTCAGATCATAGGATGTTTCATAACGTATAACACAGAGGTCATTGCTAGCAATTTTAATTACAAAAAATAACTTCTTTTAGGATTTGTATTGTGTTTCTGGGATTAGAAGTATATGAAAATAACTATATTAGCATACATATGTATTGGCTGAGAAAGTAACAAAAAATAAGGGAAAGAGTTTAGTCCACATATGTATGTTTATGCACAAAAACTAGGAAAGTTGTTGTGATAACGTAGGCATAACAACAGGAGTTCTATACCAACATGGGTGTGTACTAACATTCAGAATGCATGGAAAAATGAATAGCTTCAACAGTTAGGCCACAAAATTCACTCAAACTGAATAAAGCTACTTTTGAGAGCAAATAAAGTACTTTCAAGCTCCTCAATTGACCTCTCCAATAGCTTGACTTCTTCATCCTTCTCTTTTCATCAAAGAGGAGCCCTTGATTGGGTCATATCTGCTTGAGAAGTACGTATATGCAAAGAAGGACAATCTGACCAACGTAGTCATGGGCCACTCCAATGTACAAAGCAGAGCACACAACTCTGTCTTCAATCTTACAATGTCGTGAACCTTGACCGGCGGACATTGGTGATGCCATCGGTGGCGGTGGCGGTGTGGTGTACCGTTAACTGGTGAAGGACGCACCAACCAGTGTCTCCAGAACACCTTCAACACTGCAGGACGACGGAAAAAATGACCGTGGCGAAAGCCACAAACACATAACCCAACAGGCACTCACCATAGGCAAACTTCTTGACATGCTTGGTGCTGCAGCTAATGCCTTGAGCTCTATAATGGTAGTGCATAAATGTAGAGACACAAATGTTAGGCATAAATTGGTTGGTCTTTCATCTATCAACAACTGATAAAATCTGGCCACTTGGAAGTTGTAAACATACAGGCAGAGGCGCATAAGGTGGACTTCCGAGTTTCTTTTCTGCTTCTTCTTTGTAAGGCTAAACTCCATTTTCTAGAGGAGCAAATGATGTACAGGTTTTCAGCCACAATTGATAATCCTTTAAACATGTTTTGTTTTACAGAACAGAAAAATGACCAAGATATCTTGGGAACTTGATGGTGTGTTTTGTTACTATAGAATAGTGATGTCTACTACACAACCTTCTTCTTGTAGACGTTGTTGGGCCTCCAAGTGCAGAGGTTTGTAGGACAGTAGCAAATTTCTCTCAAGTGGATGACCTAAGGTTTATCAATCCATAGGAGGCGTAGGATGAAGATGGTCTCTCTCAAGCAACCCTGCAACCAAATAACAAAGAGTCTCTTGTGTCCCCAACACACCCAATACAATGGTAAATTGTATAGGTGCACTAGTTCGGCGAAGAGATGGTGAAACAAGTGGTATATGGATGGTAGATAAAGGTATTTGTAATCTGAAATTATAAAACAGCAAGGTAACGAATGATAAAAGTGAGCGTAAACGGTATTGCAATGCGTGGAAATAAGGCCTAGGGTTCATACTTTCGCTAGTGTAAGTTCCCTCAACAATACTAACATAATTGGATCACATAACTATCCCTCAACATGCAACAAAGAGTCACTCCAAAGTCACTAATAGCAGAGAACGAACGAAGAGATTATGGTAGGGTACGAAACCACCTCAAAGTTATTCTTTCCAATCAATCCGTTGGGCTATTTCTATAAGTGTCACAAACAGCCCTAGAGTTCGTACTAGAATAACATCTTAAGACACAAATCAACCAAAACCCTAATGTCACCTAGATACTCCAATGTCACCTCAAGTATCCGTGGGTATGATCATACGATATGCATCACACAATCTCAGATTCATCTATTCAACCAACACAAAGGACCTCAAAGAGTGCCCCAAAGTTCTACCGGAGAATCATGACAAAAATGTGTGCCAACCCCCATGCATAGGTTCATGGGCGGAACCCGCAAGTTGGTCACCAAAATATACATCAAGTGAATCACGTGATATCCCATTGTCACCACAAATATCCACGGCAAGTCATACATCAAGTGTTCTCAAATCTATAAAGACTCAATCCGATAAAATAACTTCAAAGGGGAAACTCAATTCATTACAAGAGAGTAGAGGGGGGAAGAAACATCATAGGATCCAAATATAATAGCAAAGCTCGCGATACATCAAGATCGTATCATCTTAAGAACACGAGAGAGAGAGAGATCAAACACATAGCTACTGGTACATACCCTCAGCCCCGAGGGAAAACTACTCCCTCCTTGTCATGGAGAGCACCGGGATGATGAAGATGCCCACTGGAGAGGGATTGCCCCCTCCGGCAGGGTGCCGAAACGGGTCTAGATTGGTTTTCGGTGGCTACGGAGCCTTCTGGCGGCGGAACTCCCGATCTATTCTTCGTTCTGGAAGTTTTAGGTTACGTGGGTATATATGGGTGCAGGAGGTACGTCAGGGGAGCCACAAGGGCCCCACGAGGCAGGGGGCGCACCCTAGGAGGGTGGGCGCGCCCCCCACCCTCGTGGCTTCCTTGTTCCTTCCTTGACGTGGGGTCCAAGTCCATCTGGTAGGTTTCCTTCCAAAAATAACTTCTCCAGTTGATTTCGTTCTGTTTCGACTCCGTTTGATATTCCTTTTCTTCGAAACACTGAAATAGGCATAAAACAGCAAATCTGGGCTGGGCCTCCAGTTAAAAGGTTAGTCCCAAAAGTAATATAAAAGTGGATAATGAAGCCCAATATTGCCCAAAACAGTAGATAATATAGCATGGAGCAATCAAAAATTATAGATACGTTGGAGACGTATCAAGCATCCCCAAGCTTAATTCCTGCTCGTCCTCGAGTAGGTAAATGATAAAAGAAATAATTTTTGATGCGGAGTGCTACTTGGCATAATTTCAATGTAATTCTTCTTAATTGTGGTATGAATATTTAGATCCAAAAGATTCAAGACAAAAGTTCATATTGACATAAAAATGATAATACTTCAAGCATACTAACTAAGCAATCATGTCTTCTCAAAATAACATGGCCAAAGAAAGTTCATCCCTACAAAATCATATAGTTTAGTCATGTTTCATTTTCGTCACACAAGAATGCTCTCATCATGCATGACCCTGATGACAATCCAAGCAATTGTTTCATACTTTAGTAATCTAAAACCTATAAACTTTCATGCAATACATGAGCGTGTGCCATGGATATAGCACTATGGCTGGAATAGAATAATGAGGGGGTTATGTGGAGAAGACAAAAAGGAGAAAGTCTCACATCAACGAGGCTAACCAATGGGCTATGGAGATGCCCACCGATTGATGTTAATGCAAGGAGTAGGGATTTCCATGCAACAGATGCACTAGAGCTATAAATGTATGAACGCTCAATAAAAGAAACTAAGTGGGTGTGCATCCAACTTGCTTGCTCACGAAGACCTAGGGCACTTGAGGAGGCCCATTGTTGGAATATACAAGCCAAGTTCTATAATGAAAATTCCCACTAGTATATGAAAGTGATAACTCAAGAGACTCTCTATATGAAGATCATGGTGCTACTTTGAAGCACAAGTGTGGAAAAAAGGATAGTAACATTGCCCCTTTTTTGGGGCCTTCTCTTTTTTTTCTTTGGCCTTTCTCTTTTTTTTGGGACAATGCTCTATTGAATGATGATCATCACACTTCTATTTTTTTACAACTCAATGATTACAACTCGATACTAGAACAAAGTATGACTCTATATGGATGCCTCCGGCAGTGTACCGGGATATGCAATGAATCAAGAGTGACATGTATGAAAGAATTATGAACGGTGGCTTTGCCACAAATACTATGTCAACTACATGATCATGCTAGCAATATGACAATGATGAATGTGTCATGATAAACTGGATGGTGGAAAGTTGCATGGCAATATATCTCGGAATGGCTATGGAAATGCCATAATAGGTAGGTATGGTAGCTGTTTTGAGGAAGATATAAGGAGGTTTATGTGTGAAAGAGCGTATCATATCACGGGGTTTGGATGCACCGGCGAAGTTTGCGCCAACTCTCAATGTGAGAAAGGGCAATGCACGGTACCGAAGAGGCTAGCAAGGATGGAAGGGTGAGAATGCGTATAGTCCATGGACTCAACATTAGTCATAAAGAACTCACATACTTATTGCAAAAATCTACAAGTCATCAAAAACCTTGGTACTATGTGCATGCTCCTAGGGGGATAGATTGGTAGAAAAAGACCATCGATCGTCCCCGACCGCCACTCATAAGGAAGACAATCAAATAACACCTCATGTTTCAAATTGGTTACATAACGTTTACCATACGTGCATGCTACGGGACTTGCAAACTTCAACACAAGCATTTATCAAATCCACAACTACTCAAGTAGCACGACTTTGATATTATTACCTCCATATCTCAAAACAATCATCAAGCATCAAACTTCTCTTAGTATTCAAAACACTCATAAGAAATTTTTTACTAATCTTGAATACCTAGCATATTAGGATTTTAAGCAAATTACCATGCTATTTAAGACTCCCAAAATAATCTAAGTGAAGCATGAGAGTTCATTTATTTCTTCAAAATAAAACTACCACCATGCTCTAAAAGATATAAGTGAAGCACTAGAGCAAATGACAAACTACTCTGAAAGATATAAGTGAAGATCAATTAGTAGTCGAATAATTATGCAACTATGTGAAGACTCTCTAACATTTAAGAATTTCAGATCTTGGTATTTTATTCAAAAAGCAAGCAAACCAAAATAAAATGACATTCTAAGAATAGCAAACATCATGTGAAGAAGCAAAAACTTAGGATCAACCGAAACTAACCGATAATTGTTGAAGAAGAAAGTTGGGATGCCAACCGGGGCATCCCCAAGCTTAGATGCTTGAGACTTCTTGAAATATTACCTTGGGGTGCCTTGGGCATCCCCAAGCTTGAGCTTTTGTGTCTCCTTAATTCCTCTCATATCACAGTCTCCCTAAATCTCAAAAGCTTCATCCACACAAAACTCAACAAGGACACGTGAGATAAGTTAGTATAAACCATTGCAAAAACCTTAGCATACTCTACTGTAGCAAATCACTAAAATTATTATTCAACATTGCATACTAAATGCCTCTGCATATTTAATAGTCCTATCCTCAAATAGAATCATTAAAGAAGCAATCATATGCAAACAATGCAAACAAAACATCAATCTGCCTAAACAGGATAGTCTGTAAAGAATGCAGCAACATCCATACTTCCCTAGCTCCAAAAATTATTAAAGAACATTCACACTGTAGTAAATTTATCAGAGCTTAATACTCAAAAGGTTTCAACATTTTATCACATTCTGACTTTTCTAGGGAATTATTGCAACAACGGTAAACTTTCTGTTTTCAAACAGCAACATGTGGACTTCTAAAATAGGCATAGTAAAGGCTATCAATTCCACTTTTATTGAAATAAAAGATGCAAGACAATGTTCTAAATAACATCAAGCAAATCCTAACAAAATAAATTGACGCTCCAAGCAAAACACATATCATATGGCGAATAAAAATATAGCTCCAAGTAAAGTTACCGATGAACGAAGACGAAAGAGGGGATGCCTTCAGGGGCATCCCCAAGCTTAGGCTCTTGGTTATACTTGAATATTACCTTGGGGTGCCTTGGGCATCCCCAAGCTTAGCCTCTTGCCACTCCTTATTCCATAGTCCATCGAATCCTTACCCAAAACTTGAAAACTTCACAACACAAAACTTAAAGTAGAAAACTCGTGAGCTCCGTTAGTATAAGAAAATAAATCACCACTTAAAGGTACTGTAATGAACTCATTCTTTATTTATATTGGTGTTAAACCTACTGTATTCCAACTTCTCTATGGTTTATAAACTATTTTACTAGCCATAGATTCATCAAAATAAGTAAACAACACATGAAAAACAGAATCTGTCAAAAACAGAACAATCTATAGTAATCTGGATCAAACACGTACTTCTGGAACTCATAAAATTCTCAAATAAATTGCTGGACCTGAGTAATTTATCTATTAATCATCTTCAAAAAGAATTAACTAAATATCACTCTCCAAATAAAAATAGCAGCAATTCTCGTGAGCGCTAAAGTTTCTGTTTTTGACGGCATGATCAACAAGACTTCCCCCAAGTCTTCCCAAAGGTTCTACTTGGCACAAACACTAACTAAAAGCATAAAACCACATATAAATAGAGGCTAGATGAATTATTTATTACTAAACAGGAACAAAAAGCAAGGAACAAAAATAAAATTGGGTTGCCTCCCAACAAGCGCTATCGTTTAATGTCCCTAGCTAGGCATGATGATTTCAATGTTGCTCACATAAAGGATAAGAATTGTAACATAAAGAGAGAAAACTTGATATTATTGCAATTCCTACAAGCATATGTTCCTCCCTCATAATAATTTTCAGTAGCATCATTAATGAATTCCATAATATAACCAGCACCTAAAGCATTTTTTTCATGATCTATAAGCATACAAATTTTACTACTCTCCACATAAGAAAAATTCTTCTCATTCGGAATAGTGGGAGTGTCATAAGAGACTCGAATACTATAAATTGTTTCCACATTAAAAGAGTAATGTTCAGAAAATGGGTAACCATAATCATGACAAGTTTTATAAATATAATCACTACTTTTTATAGCATAAGTATCATCACAATAATCATCATAGGTAGGAGGCATGCTATCATCATTATAAATTTGCATATCAAAATTTGGAGACTAAAAATATCATCTTCATTAAACGTAGCATCCCCAAGCTTGGGCCTTTTCATATCATAAGCATAATCACTCTCATCATTAATAGTATGGATAGCACCAATAGTATAGCAATTATCATATTCTTCCAAGCAAGTGCCAAAAAGATTTTGAAGATCATAAGAAGTATCATTATCTTCCACAATTATATTTTCATGAGGCACAATAGTAATAGGAGCATCATTATTTGGGGGAGATATCTTTTTACCTCTCTTCCTTTTTCTTTTTTTCTTCTTCACCACATCATGTGTGGGTTCAATCCTCTTTTTGGAGCTCCTTATTAATGAGATTGGTTGAATAGGAGGCTCCTCCTCGTTACCTGATTCATCATAAGAAATAATAGGAGGATATTGGGAAGTCTCTTCCCTTTCATTAGCATTCTCTTCATCTTCTATTTGTTTTATTTTCTTTATGTAGTTGGCAATATAAGGATTTTCAATACAATTCACCGCACAATACATATATATTTCCTCTAGATCAAAATGAAGAACTCTATCAAGGGCAAATTTTGGAATATCCTTAGTTATACGTTTCATTTCTTCATAACCCAAGAGCAAACTAAGTTCATTATGATGTGCAAGGGAAATCAAGTCATCACAATTTTTGAACACGATACGATCATGAAACAATTTGCATTGGGTATTGAAATGATCATGTTCATTGCAAAGCTCATAAGTACGGCTAAGAAAATTTAAATTTCAGCACATTCATCTAGCCTTTCTTGCAACAATTTAGTTTCTAAGTACTTATGCCTCTTGCAATATCTATCTTCCCTATTTGATGTGTATTTACAAACCCAATGTACTCCACAAAAATTGACATGTTTATAGGAGACATTTTCATCATAACTAGTGCAATCATCATTAGTATCATGGATATTTAAAGAATTCATACTAACAACATTGCAATCATGCTCATCATTCAAAGATTTAGTGCCAAACATTTTATATAATTCTTCTTCTAGCACTTGAGCACAATTATCCTTTCCATCATACTCACGAAAGATATTAAAAAGATGAAGCGTATGAGGCAAACTCAATTCCATATTTTTTTTATAGTTTTCTTTTATAAACTAAACTAGTGCTAAAACAAGAAACAAAAAGATTCGTTTGCAAGATCTAAAGATATACCTTCAAGCGCTAACCTCCCCGGCAACGGCGCCAAAAAGAGCTTGATGTCTAGTACACAATCTTCTTCTTGTAGACGTTGTTGGGCCTCCAAGTGCAGAGGTTTGTAGGACAGTAGCAAATTTCCCTCAAGTGGATGACCTAAGGTTTATCAATCCGTAGGAGGCGTAGGATGAAGATGGTCTCTTTCAAGCAACCCTGCAACCAAATAACAAAGAGTCTCTTGTGTCCCCAACACACCCAATACAATGGCAAATTGTATAGGTGCACTAGTTCGGTGAAGAGATGATGGAACAAGTGGTATATAGATGGTAGATAAAGGTATTTGTAATCTGAAATTATAAAAACAGCAAGGTAACGAATGATAAAAGTGAGCGTAAACAGTATTGCAATGTGTGGAAATAAGGCTTAGGGTTCATACTTTCGCTAGTGTAAGTTCCCTCAATAATACTAACATAATTGGATCACATAACTATCCCTCAACATGCAACAAAGAGTCACTCCAAAGTCACTAATAGCGGAGAACGAACGAAGAGATTATGGTAGGGTACGAAACCACCTCAAAGTTATTCTTTCCAATCAATCCGTTGGGCTATTCCTATAAGTGTCACAAACAGCCCTAGAGTTCATACTAGAATAACATCTTAAGACACAAATCAACCAAAACCCTAATGTCACCTAGATACTCCAATGTTACCTCAAGTATCCATGGGTATGATCATACGTTATGCATCACACAATCTCAGATTCATCTATTCAACCAACACAAAGGACCTCAAAGAGTGCCCCAAAGTTCTATCGGAGAATCATGACGAAAACGTGTGTCAACCCCTATGCATAGGTTCATGGGCGGAACCCGCAAGTTGGTCACCAAAACATACATCAAGTGAATCACGTGCTATCCCATTATCACCACAGATATCCACGGCAAGACGTACATCAAGTGTTCTCAAATCTTTAAAGACTCAATCCGATAAGATAACTTCAAAGGGGAAACTCAATTCATTACAAGAGAGTAGAGGGGGGAAGAAACATCATAGGATCCAAATATAATAGCAAAGCTCGCGATACATCAAGATCGTATCATCTCAAGAACACGAGAGAGAGAGAGAGAGAGAGAGAGATCAAACACATAGCTACTGGTACATACCCTCAGCCCCGAGGGAGAACTACTCCCTCCTAGTCATGGAGAGCACCAGGATGATGAAGATGGCCACCGGAGAGGGATTGCCCTCTCCGGCAGGGTGCCGGAACGGGTCTAGATTGATTTTCGGTGGCTACGGAGGCTTCTGGCGGCAGAACTTCAGATCTATTCTTCGTTCTGGAAGTTTTAGGTTACGTAGGTATATATGGGTGCAGGAGGTACGTCAGGGGAGCCACGAGGGCCCCACGAGGCAGGGGGCGCCCTAGGGGGGTGGGCGCGCCCCCCACCCTCGCGGCTTCCTCGTTCCTTCCTTGATGTGGGGTCCAAGTCCATCTGGTAGGTTTCCTTCCAAAAATAACTTCTCCGGTTGATTTCGTTCCGTTTCGACTCCGTTTGATATTCCTTTTCTTTGAAACACTGAAATAGGCATAAAACAGCAAATCTGGGCTGGGCCTCTGGTTAATAGGTTAGTCCCAAAAGTAATATAAAAGTGGATAATAAAGCCCAATATTGCCCAAAACAGTAGATAATATAGCATGGAGCAATCAAAAATTATAGATACGTTGGAGACGTATCAAATAGTAGTACGAAAAAACAAGGATCAAGATGTTTTCGTGAAGAAGCCATACTTTCTGTTGCTGCACATAGAGCTCCAGTGGAGAATTACCGTTGGCAACAAATCACACTGACATTATATTCTTCCCCGGTTTTTTGTTTTGATCCTGCAATTCTTGCTCCTGCAGCTCATTTGGCCAGCCATTAAATAAACAATAGTAGCGGAGGGAGCATGCTATCTAGGGTCAGAATTAAATGGAGGTCCTGGTTCATCATTAGGGAAAGAAATAGTAACATAAGGAGTATGCTCTTTAGGGTGAAGATTAGATGAAGTTCCTGATTCATCATTACTTTACTTTTGAGGTCAAATTCGAAATAACTCATCAGGTAATAATGTATTTTGCAAAAATATATGGCTTTTGGATAAGGCAGGCACAACCACTGGCATCACCATCATATATCTCTTAACCTAACTATAGAAAAATGTCTTTAAAAGTTCTGATACATCTTAAGTCCTAACTACAGTGGGTACATCACTATTTAGATGCTCTGAAGTAAAGAGGTGTTCACAAGGAGAATTCAAAACTAACACGTCTTCTTGAACTGAAGCACTATTTGTATATCGAAAATGTTCTGAAACTGCTGAACCTGAGCTTATCTAATAAGTATTAAACATTCAACTTTTCTACCATGCTTGACCTGGTATGCTTGAGGGAAACAAAAATAGAAGTTTAACCTTACGTAAAGATACGATTAAATGGCGATTCATTGATGGAGTAATCAGATAATGCGAAAATCAATTGTAATAATAAAAAAGAGTTGCAGTAATCACTAATAATATATTTTTTGTCAACTCTGGAGAAGACTTGCTACCTGCTGCTACAACCAATTGACTCATGCACAAACACCTCTAATGTATAAACGTACAAACATGACTCGCTGCTACATATGAATTCTACTCACTTCTACATATGAATGCTTGTGAATTCTTCAGGTTACAACAAGAAACTGAAGGATATACAAAATCATGAAAAATCTTTGTTCTTCATGCATATGAAGGTACATGATTAATTGTTATCACAACACATCAAAGCTTACTTCCAACGATTTAAAATGCATGTCACTTTTACTTGCCATACATATGGAAAAGAAACTAAGGCAATGACGCTAGAAGACTTTTCTTTGCCGAACATATGGAAAAAAGAAAAACCTAAGGTAATGACGATGGAAGCTATGGTTGCAGGCACACACTAAAAGATCCTGGTGAAGAATAAAGCCCAAAACTCATGCTCTTTTCAAATTTCAATTTTAAGTAAATTCTGAACATAACAGAACTGCTACTTCAAGGTTGCTAATGTTCTGATCATCCATAGTTGAGTCTTGAGAACAACATGATTTATTAACCAAAAGTAGGAATTTTCAGGTCTGGAGGGCACAATACAGACATTATGTTGAACTTGGATCAGTAAAAAGAATTGGTAAACTGAAGTGCAATCAAATGAACACGTATGCACATCGGTAAACTGGAGTGAAATCAAATGAACACGCATACACATCGGTAAACTATGCATTGGTATGCACTGCAAGCGCAACACATTTTGTGTCTGAAACTGAAACAACACACTTCAGAGAAGAAGATTCAGAATAGCACAAAACTACATGAGTGAGACGTTTACGAGCTCGGCTCAGCAACAATCAGACCCTCCTTGTCTGCCTCTTGCAAGGTTAGCAATAATTCACAAGGTTATTCTAACTCGTCTCCAAATCGAAATTTTTACAAATCTGCACAATCAAGCAAAAATTGGGTATATAGTGCGGATCTGGGAGCAAGCACCTGGTACTTGGGGACTTTCAGACGGGGGATCTGGTGGTGCCGCCAATTTCCAGCGATGTCAGCTGAGAGGAGGCGGGCCCGGAGCAGCAGCCGGCGACGGGATGACGGGGAGCACCTCGAGAGCATGGCCGACCAGTTCCATGGCTCCCTCAGTAGGGAGTTGGCCGGCTGAAGAGCGGTGGAGGCATAGGAGGAGGGGGGAGAGGAGTTGGGGGATGGTGTGGCGCCGGCGTCGTGTGTCTCC